>NC_056728.1:1761265818-1761565818 GCF_019279795.1 Protopterus annectens | reverse complement strand
TGACAAAAAGCAGTTACTACATAAATTAAGTGTAAAAAAATGATTTTAACACTGCTTTCCCATATAAAAATAAGCTGCCTGTCTTGGTACTCAAACCATGAACACCTGCATACAAAGCCGGGGCTCTAACCAGTACACTATTGCGGCTTATCAATTTCAGCTGTATATTTTTATTTATCTCCTATGGGATGTTTAAGCAATGCTAAGCAGAGGCCCTTAACATGCACACCCGCTTAGCAATGCTTAAACATTCCTTAGCATGTAAAAAAAATATTTATGATATTATTCTTATATTATTATGTTATATAGTGAGAACTGTGGTCTTCTGACAAGTCACTGAGGAATGCAGTCAGGAAATAATGGCATACATTTCACTTTCAGGCTTCTATCCTTCAGAAATTCATGCTAATGCATGTCCTGTTCTTTTAAGTTTGTGAGGGCAATATTTAAGTGGTGTCCTCCCTATTTTTAGTGTTTTGTTCCCACATTATTTGTGCCTTTGTCCACATGGACTGCTACCAGGGAATATTGGCATACATTTGACTTTCAGACTTCTATCCTTCGGAAATTCATGCTAATGCATGTCATGTTGTCTATCAAATTTCCAAGTTTGTGAGGGCAATATTTCATTACTGTCCCTTTTTACTGCTTTATCCCCCCATTATTTGTGCCTTTGTCTACATGGACTGCTGTCAGGGAATAATGGCATACATTTGACTTTCAGACTTCTATCCTTCGCACATTTCTGCTAATGCATGACCTGTTTTCTATCAACTTTCTAAGTTTGTGAGGACAATATGTAAGATGTGTTCCTTTTCAGGGCTTTATCCCCCATTATTTGTGCCTTTGTACACATTTCCTGCTTTAGCAGGTTGCGAGATGTGGTACGGCACTTTTACAATGCAGGGGGTGTGTCACAGAACCTGTCATACACCCCCTGCATTGCTTTCTTGCTGCTGTATGCATTTCAGTGTCCACGGACTAACTGATTTAACTGTTTAAAAAAAACATACTAGTGAACTGCTTTATAGAGCAGAATTATACAATATTATATATATGCATAAAAATGCAACTGTCATACCTCTCAAAGCCGAGAGCACCAGTTCTGACATCTGACATCATTTAGTGACTTCAGCCTCGATGATTTAACAGAAAGCCACATCTTTTGCAAAACTAACAATATAAGCAACATCTGGACATTCATTGAAACATCTAAGCACTTCACAGGTACAGTATAATAAAATAATAATAAAAAAGAAATAGAAATGTACAGTGTAGACTTAGAACAACCAAAGTACATGCCTTGGATGACCCAGACTACCAGGAGCTGTTGGAAGAACACTAAAGTATTTTTATACAATGACATTATTTAGAAAAGTTAAGACTTTATTCTTAAATAATGTCATTGTATAATAACAAAAATCCACTCCTGAGTGTGAGAAATGCAGGATTTACCCATGGATGGCTTTGTTTAATTATTCGAGCTTCACCCTCATGATCAAACCATGCCAACCATGGATAAATCCTGTATTACCCACACACAGTCATGGATTATTTCTAAAATTACCTACACCGACTTTAAAAAAACAAGCAGAGGAATTATTTTATATCAGACATTTGAAGAAATAATATACATTTGCTACAACTGCAGAGAAGGTCAAAGAGAACAAATTACTGTGGTTCAGGCAGATGTGCAGGAAAACAAACAATGATTTGATGAAGAAGATTTGGGAGAGACAGGAAGAAGGCAAGATTAAATGAAGATGTTCAGCCAAGAGATGGATGGACTACATGAGAGAAGACTTGAAACAATTAAGCATGACTGTTAAAGAAGCTATGACCGCGGCTTTGAATTGAGACAGTTAGAGGCTGTTGACATGACACCATTACTTCATGTAGGAAAAAAATGGTAAAAATTAGAAAAAAAGGTGTTTGTGGATTATCATGATTGTAGAGCAATGCTGAAACAAATGCAAACAGCTTATTAATTTATTTTTTATTTAGCATTTGTTGACCAGGTTAGTAGTCCACTACGCTAGCGGCCTCTTTTCAGCAAAGACCCGAGGTGATATTTGTACTACTAGGGGAAATATGGCTGAGCATTGGGGAACTTCTCCTACTCTCTTTGCTAGGTGTCATAGGATCTTTTACATCCACCTATCATCAACTCCAGCAGATGGGACCTTGGTTTAACATTTAACAGAGAATCCATTCTGTGAAAGCAAGTTAATTATTAGCACTTCAAGGGATAGGAAGGTCGATTACCTTATCGAACATTATTCCTTGCATAGCTATATATATATCAAACATACACACACACACATACACACAGACATATAAAAATTGTGTTTTTTTTTCTAGGGTGGAAATAGTTTGCTTGATTTTTTTCAAGAAACTGACAGAAACAAACTACACAGAAATTGTAATAAATATTTTAGTGGATGTTGAGGTTTAAAAAACTGGCCCACTTCCCTGGCTAGAAACACAATCCTAAAAGCAGTAGGCATCTATTAAGTAAAAGTGATTTGCCAATGAAAATAGTCTTACATGTGCACCATAGTACATGGTGCATCAACTACCAATCTAGCATTTCTCCCCATCTGTTAACTTTTCTGTGCTTTACTATTTAAAAAAAAAAAAGCTTTTCAAACTTGGCATTTTCCATAAGTTGACACCGTGGAGTGTAAAAATGAACTTCAATCCCTGTGACATCAGTGTAGGGAATGCATCTTGTGCATCCATAGACTTTAATGGTCACAGCATTGTGCTTGTACAATGATACATCCATTAAAATGTATGAATGCACCTCATTCTAAACCCATGGTATGCCACCTTAGGATAACCTAAACTGATGTGGGCCCTGGTTTTAATAAAAAGCTAACAAGGCTCCTTATTAAAATGCACTTCTAAAATGGAAGCAGTAACAGGCAGGAAAATACTTTGCAGGACTCGACTCCTCAGACAGTGCTATGTCAATACGAACGTTGTCAAACCCCTTTACCTAACGTAGCCCTCATCACACTCTAGTTTGCATGTTGGCATCTTGACCATCAGACAGTGCTATGTCAATACGAACATTGTCAAACCCCTTTACCTAACGTAGCCCTCATCACACTCTAGTTTGCATGTTGGCATCTTGACCATCAGACAGTGCTATGTCAATACGAACATTGTCAAACCCCTTTACCTAACGTAGCCCTCATCACACTCTAGTTTGCATGTTGGCATCTTGACCATCAGACAGTGCTATGTCAATACGAACATTGTCAAACCCCTTTACCTAACGTAGCCCTCATCACACTCTAGTTTGGATGTTGGCATCTTGACCATCAGACAGTGCTATGTCAATATGAACATTGTCAAACCCCTTTACCTAACGTAGCCCTCATCACACTCTAGTTTGAATGTTGGCATCTTGACCATCAGACAGTGCTATGTCAATACGAACATTGTCAAACCCCTTTACCTAATGTAGCCCTCATCACACTCTAGTTTGGATGTTGGCATCTTGACCATCAGACAGTGCTATGTCAATATGAACATTGTCAAACCCCTTTACCTAACATAGCCCTCATCACACTCTAGTTTGGATGTTGGCATCTTGACCATCAGACAGTGCTATGTCACTATGAACATTGTCAAACCCCTTTACCTAATGTAGCCCTCATCACACTCTAGTTTGGATGTTGGCATCTTGACCAACACTTGGCTGACGATGTAATTATCAATCAGTGTCTTAGCTGTTTAGGGCATGTGCAAGGAGTACCCCACCTATAATAATGTAAGGGTTACTAAAACTAGTATTACAACTTGTTAAACAAAGTTAAATGCATTAGATGTTTTGACTTTCACTCCACTAATGCTGCATGTTGCATCACAGTCCTGTGGTAAGTAGCATTTGTTGCTTAATAATAATAAGTCTTCCAGTTCGAGTCTCAGTGATGGTGCCTTGTCTGCAAAGTTGACAGGTCTTCCCTTTGTCTACACAGGCTTTCCCTTAGTTTTTCCATTTCCTCCCATATTCCAAAACATGTGGTAGGCAGATCGGCAAATTTAAATTTTCCATAGGGCATGTAGTGCCCCTATGAAATGGAAAAAAGGTGTGGCAATCAGCTTTGGTTCTGCAGTGGGTGCTCAAGAGGTCATTACAGCAGTTAAATATGATTTGAGGAGGGTGGAGCGATAAAATACTATATGCAAATCACCAAACTGCAGTCTATAAAAGTGTACATTTATCTGTACCCTATAAAAATGCTGCTAAAAGTAAACACTATGGAGGGTATACACACTTCTTTGAAAATTCATGCAAATAAAATAAAACAAATTTCATCCAATTGCTGCACCATCATAAAATGTTTTATTTTAAATGTTTCAGTTTTCTGGTACCACAAATTATTTTTAGCCAAACATTATTTAACATTAACTGCTTTAAACATGAACTAACTGCCTGTCATTGAAACACTGGTGGTCGAGAGGTTTTACTTCTAAAAATTAATGTAGGGAGTTTCACTGTAATATGTTGTATTGTGCCAGCTAGCTGAGTGCTTGTTATAGGTTGATTGGTAAATGCTAGGCTAGCTGCCCTTGTGGGGTCATTTTAAGCATAGACAAATTTTCCTCAAAGGTGAAAATCATACCCTGTTCCCTGTGTCTATGAGGTAAACATCTTAACCATTATCCAACCCCAAAATCCCACTCTAAAGTGGTTTTGCTATTTTCTCATCTAAGGCGCAGTAGTGGAGTTAGGTGTGGAGGGGATTGCCCACCTGCAAAAAAATCAGCCAATAAATAAATAAAGGATTTTTTGTCTGTGTTTCAAAGATGTTTCATATCACCATTTACAGTATTTGATTTCTGATAAACGTGATTCCAGAACCAGTGATTCTATCCCATGTAGGTAATACCTTAATATGCATTTGACCTCTAGTGTTTTATGGGTGTGTTTCTGTATACAGCACACATTTTGCATGTACAGGTTAAGACAGTACTGCTTGTATTTAAAGTTTGTCAGCACTCCCAATTTTGATTTTTGCATTATTAATAACATTATGGCTGGGATTCATAGGCATGTTTCATAGTACACTGTGCATCAATGTGGAAGACTACAAGTATGTTCCAATTCATAGTTCAAGATAACACTACAGGGCAGACAGGTATATGCAAATCAGCAGATAATGACATGTAAATGAAAGATGCATAATCAAATTAGGACATACTGAGATGCACATGCATCCCTGTCAAAGAAAGTAACTTCATAACTGTAAATGATAGAAAGTGCACAAGAAATATTATGTTATGTTATATGTTATATGTTATATGTTATATGTTATGTTATATGTTATGTTATGTTTTGTTATGTTATATGGGCATGAGGCACATGGTACATTTTGGGGATGCAAGAAGCAAAGTTCTTGGCATAGCAGCCTTTGTAAAGCAGTGCCTGCTTACCATAAATGCTACTACTTCTAACTCTGTAGCACAATATGATGACAGTGGTGAGAATGAAACAATGTGTAGGCAGAGTACCATATTAGACCAGCAACAGATTCACAGTTTTTGCATGGACAGAGATATTATGTGGGTACTAGTTGACACATACCACCCACAAATGGGACCGGAAGAAGTGTATGGACGTCCAGTACTAGGTGTGTGTAGCTGTTACTATACTAGTTACAGGGACCTTTAAAAGACGGGATACACTGGGTATGTAAAAGACCTCAATATGTGTAGTGATACACTACTTGTACACACATTCATAGGTACTTACTAGGCTACTGATTTGTGAGGATCTTAAGAAGCCTAGCCTTACATTCCCTTGGTAGTTTTTAAACCTTATATTTCATGTACAAATAGCTTAGAGGTGGGCAGAATGAGGAAGTGCTGGGATGTTAATTTGTCTCCATCCATGAGGGACACAGGTGTTAAACTGTGGGAATTTGTAGTTTCCCATCCATTTGTCCAAACAAAGTACTTTGCTCTATGTGTAGCAGCAGCCAATTCCATAAAAGAGGTATTCTCTGTTATACATACCCATCCTTCCAACATGTTCTATGTATGTTGCAAAAAGACTGAAATCTCATGAGCAGGTATTCTTAGTACTATTCGACTTGGAAATGTGTAATACGGCTAACAGGGTATTGTCCGATGACGCTCTGTATATGAAGGAGAAATTGCTTCATGCGAATGAGGGTTTCCCTATATTAAGTTGTACTAACATAATTCAAGTTAGCTTTTCCAAAACTCCAGTAACAAAAAGCGTAACTGGAAAACATTAACAAAATCAACAAAAGTTTTAGGGGAACAAGTTTATTAGGAGCAAGCCCTCTTATACTACACATGTGGGGAGTTTCACCCTCACACTGCCTAAATTATATAAACCATGGAGTTGGTATATACTACAGTGCACTCCTTTCACAATACATCACGTCAGTTAAATGAAGCACATCATTCACCTTTTGATGTGAAGACTGACGGTGGATCCAGTATCAAAGATGTGTAGGCACTCAGTGAAAATTTTTTTCCCAGCACACAAGAGGAGACAGCCACCACCATGCCTCACTTCAGTGGTATCTCATGCCTCCCTAAAGTAATGTGTGTTGCATACTGCACACATGTGACAATTAAGGACCCACCTGTATACTTTCACATAAAAGGAAGGGTGGAATGAGTAAATGTTATCATTATGTTTACAGGTATCATATGATTCGAAGAAACATGACTGCCAACATGCCCTGGTTTGGGGGAAGTATGTCATTGCAGGCAGAGATACGGTTTGATGATGAGGGGGTGCTCTGTATCAGAGAATATCTACCTGTGGCTGGGAAGAGTTGCAATTACTTCACTGGGATCTGTGACCACTGTACTGGACTGATATGGTAGGACTAGAAGCCCATGTGACAGGGATAGTGTGGTCCTGCATGAACAACCTGAATGGAATCTAGTGGTGAAGTATCTTGCACCTGAAAGCTGGCAGTCATCGCCACCCAAAATATGGGGTGATGGAGTGTTACACTCCTAGCATCTTAGGTGCTGACTACACACCCTGAGATGACCTCCATGTATGACCTTCCAGTGTAGACACCTACCCTGACCATGGGCAACAATACTGAACAAGGCAGCAATGAAAGTGCCTGCGATCCTCCACATGGACATGGATATAGCAGTGGCGCATCATCACAAACTTAACAAGACCTATTGTGGCATGACTCTCTGGCACACAGGCCAATATAAATTTGCAGTGTTATATAAGTAATATTAAGACAAGCCAGAAAAAATAGCAGAAATAACTCCTTCTCTTACTGTAGTGAACCAGCTAGATTAATTTCAGATGCAAAATTACCACAGTTGAAAACACAGCTTTTTAAATTACCACTAGCATTCTCTAATGGATAAATGAAGTGCAGAAAACATTACAGCTCAGGTATTGTTGTAGTGTTTTTATAGTCACATCCAATAGCAGAGTTCAAAGCAGGTTGGTTATGTTATAGCCTAGCATTCTAGAATGGCAGTTTCTACAAGCAGAACAAAGACCAGAAAACCAGAGAGGTCATTCAGCAATATCAGGGATTGCCTGCAGTAATGTGCAGAAGTACTAGTAAATGTCTACAGTAATGCACAATAATATCAGAGACTCTTATACATTAGTTTACACTAATATCAGTGAGTGCCTGTGAAATGTACAGCAATATAAGGGAATGTCTGCAGTACTGTACAGTAACAACAGCAAGTGCCTGCAGTAGCGTACAGTGATGTCAGCGACTGCCTGCAGTAACGTACAGTAATATCAGTGAGTGCCTGTAGTAATGTACAGTAATAACCAGTGACTGTCTGTAGTAATGTGCTGTAATATCAGGTAAAATCAGTAGATTACAGAAATAACAGAGACAGCCTACAGCAATGTACAGTAATACCAGGGATTACCTGCAGAAGTGTACAGAAAGATTAAATATTGCTTACAGTAAAGTACAGTAACATCAGTGACTGCCTGCAGTTATATACAGTAATATCAGTAACTGCAGTAATGTCTAATAATATCAAGGACAACCTAAAGCAGTATACAGTGCTTTTAGGGATTGCCTGCAGTAGCCTACAGTAATATCATTGACTGCCTGTAGTAATGTACAGTAATATGAGTGACTGTCTACAGTAATGTATAGTAATATCAGGGACTGCTTGTATTAACATACAGTAGTTTCAGTTACTGTCTGTAGTAATGTACAGTAAGGCAGTAGTGTACAGTAATATCAGGGATCGCATGCAGTCATTTACAGTAATCAGGGACAGTTTGCAGTGATGTACAATAACATCAATGACAGCCTGCAGTAATGTGCAGTAATTTGGGACAGTCTGCAGTAATGTGCAGCAATATCAGTGACAGCCTGCAGCAATGTGCAGTAATCAGGGACAGTCTGCAGTAATGTGCAGTAATCAGGGACAGTCTATGTGCAGTAATTTCAGTGACAGCCTGCAGCAAAGTGCAGTAATCAGTGACAGCCTGCAGTAATGTGCAGTAATATCAGTGACAGCCTGCAGTAATGTGCAGCAATATCAGGGACAGCCTGCAGTAATGTGCAGTAATATCAGGGACAGTCTGCAGTAATGTGCAGTAATCAGTGACAGCCTGCAGTAATGTGCAGTATTATCAGTGACAGCCTGCAGTAATGTGCAGTAATATCAGTGACAGTCTGCAGTAGTGTGCAGTAGTCAGTGACAGCCTGCAGTAATCTGAAGTAATATCAGTCAGAGCCTACAGTAATGTACAGTAATCAGGGGCAATCTGCAGTAATGTGCAGTAATCAGGGACAGTCTGCAGTAATGTGCAGTAATCAGAGACAGTCTATGTGCAGTAATTTCAGTGACAGCCTGCAGCAAAGTGCAGTAATCAGTGACAGCCTGCAGTAATGTGCAGTAATATCAGTGACAGCCTGCAGTAATGTGCAGTAATCAGGGACAGTCTGCAGTAATGTGCAGTAATATCAGTGACAGCCTGCAGTAATGTGCAGTAATCAGGGACAGTTTGCAGTAATGTGCAGTAATATCAGGGACAGTCTGCAGTAATGTGCAGTAATCAGTGACAGCCTGCAGTAATGTGCAGTATTATCAGTGACAGCCTGCAGTAGTGTGCAGTAATATCAGTGACAGTCTGCAGTAGTGTGCAGTAGTCAGTGACAGCCTGCAGTAATCTGAAGTAATATCAGTCAGAGCCTACAGTAATGTACAGTAATCAGGGGCAATCTGCAGTAATGTGCAGTAATCAGGGACAGTCTGCAGTAATGTGCAGTAATCAGGGACAGTCTATGTGCAGTAATTTCAGTGACAGCCTGCAGCAAAGTGCAGTAATCAGTGACAGCCTGCAGTAATGTGCAGTAATATCAGTGACAGCCTGCAGTAATGTGCAGTAATCAGGGACAGTCTGCAGTAATGTGCAGTAATATCAGTGACAGCCTGCAGTAATGTGCAGTAATCAGGGACAGTCTGCAGTAATGTGCAGTAATATCAGGGACAGTCTACAGTAATGTGCAGTAATATCAGTGACAGCCTGCAGTAATGTGCAGTAATATCAGGGACAGCCTGCAGTAATGTGCAGTAATATCAGGGACAGTCTGCAGTAATGTGCAGTAATCAGTGACAGCCTGCAGTAATGTGCAGTAATATCAGTGACAGCCTGCAGTAATGTGCAGTAATATCAGTGACAGTCTGCAGTAGTGTGCAGTAATATCAGGGAGAGTCTGCAGTAGTGTGCAGTAGTCAGTGACAGCCTGCAGTAATCTGAAGTAATATCAGTCAGAGCCAACAGTAATGTACAGTAATCAGGGGAAATCTGCAGTAATGTGCAGTAATCAGGGACAGTCTGCAGCAATGTGCAGTAATATCAGTGACAGCCTGCAGTAATGTGCAGTAATCAGGGACAGTCTGCAGTAATGTGCAGTAATAATGACAGTCTGCAGTAATGTGCAGTAATATCATTGACAGCCTGCAGTAATGTGCAGTAATATCAGACACTGCCTACAGTAGTGCACAGTACTGCCTACAGTAAAGTTTGATGAGGAATACAGGCAAAGGCACCCAGATATAGAACATTTCACAGGACAAAAAAATAAGATCAAAAAGGTGGAACGTAGAACAGAAAATTAGTAAAGTAGAAGTTGAAGTTATGGAATATCTTCAAACTAAACAATTTAGTGAAGAAAGTCTAACACAGGCTATGGAACAATGACCCCCCCCCAAAGTAAGGAGAAACAGGAGAAGTGGGAGACATATGAAGAAAAAATACTGACATGGGAAAAAGTGATTTAACATGGTGCAATATATATGCAAAGGAGAAAGCAAACCTAATCAATACAAAAAAGCACCACCAAAGATATTTGAACTGAAATACAGGCAAATGCATCCACATATGAAAAATTTTACAATACAAAAAATAAGAAAATAAAAGGGTGACATAGAAAAGAGGATTAATAATTGAGATGTTAAAAAAATAGAAACAGAAGTTATGGATTACCTATAAAGTGAAGGATATAGTGCAGAAAATCTAATTCTGGTAATGTCACAGCCTGATGGAACAGCGAGTGGCCAAATTAAAGAGAAACAGGTAGAAAGAGAAGGATCTGATCATTTACCATATGAAGATGTTCTGGAGCCTTCAGCAGGAAACCAGTACAAAAGTTCAGTTGGAGTTACACAGTGAGGGAAGTAACAGGAAGAGTGGCAACTCTGACGCAGTCAGTGTTGTGGAGTGATAGGCCAGTGAGTTCCCATATGAAAGAAAAATGGAGAACGCAGGATGCAGCTGAAAAGAATATAGTACAAGAAGAGGTTTTGGAACTTTCTGTAGAAATCCCATGGAATACATGCAATAAAAAATGTGCACTCAGTTCCGAAGATAAATATTTAGGGGAAGACTTCCTTGATTTAATAGAGATGGCAAAACACATTAAGATTGATGAAAGAAATGGATTACAGAAAGTCAGTAAGACCCAAAATGTTAGAAGTCTAATAAAACAATCCTAATTTTATGAACATTAATCATGCTTTGACTTAGGAATGAGGTCCATTCCCATCATGATATTAGAAACCCAAAAGACTTGGGTAAATTTTATGAGAGAAGTGAGGTACAGTGATATCAGTGACAGCCTGCAGTAATGTACAGTGATATCAGTGACAGCCTGCAGTAATGTGCAGTAATATCAATGACAGCCTGCAGTAATGTACAGTAATATCAGTAACAGCATGCAGTAATGTGCAGTAATCAGGGACAGTCTGCAGTAATGTGCAGTAATAATGACAGCCTGCAGTAATGTGCAGTAATCAGGGACAGTCTGCAGTAATGTGCAGTAATTAGGGACAGTCTGCAGTAATGTACAGTAATATCAGTGACAGCCTGCAGTAATGTACAGTGATGTTAGTGACAGCCTGCAGTAATGTGCAGTAATCAGGGACAGTCTGCAGTAATGTGCAGTAATTAGGGACAGTCTGCAGTAATGTGCAGTAATATCAGTGACAGCTTGCAGTAATGTACAGTGATATCAGTGACAGCCTGCAGTAATGTACAGTAATATCAGAGACCGCATACAGTAGTGTACAGTAATATCAGGGGCCGCATGCAGTTATGAACAGTTATATCAGTGACTGCTTACAGTAATGTTAACTAATACCAGTGCCTGTCTGCAGTAATGTACTGTAATATCAGGGAAAATCTGCAGTTGTGTAAAGAAATATCAAGGACAGCCTGCAGTAATGTATAGTAATATCAGGGATTCCATGCAACAATGTACTAGTAACTGTCTGTAGTAATGTGCTTTAGTATCAGGGACAGCCTACAGTAAAGTACACTAATAGCAGAAATTGCCTGCAGTAGTATATAGAAATATTAGACACTGCCTACTGTAAGATACAGTAACATCAGTGACTGCCATAAAGAATAGAGAAGGCAGATGGACAGTCCTTCAATCAGCAAGCATGTTGGGAGAGACAATGACTGGGAAGGTCTGCTAACTGACTATAGAATGAGGCTATTTACTATGTAGGGTAATTGTATAAAATCATCATAAGGCAGGAAGCTGTAACACACTTAACTGTCATAAAAGATTGCTCATTCTCTTCTGGATTATGGTTTGTGGGTAAATAATAACAGTTATATATTTAATAAAGATCCAAAATTGCAACTGAAGCCACCAAGATGCTTATTCAATAGTACTCTACATTTTTATTATTTCCTACTGCATTATTCAAAGGGTTCACTATCCACTGTGCACATAATTAACTAGTGAAAGTAGATTGTTGTAGTTCATTATTTAGTGGCTGGAAAACCCAAGAGTAGAAGCCAGGTTAAAATTATGCTGTAAGATTTGAAATGGTTGTTGGAACTCTGCAGTATGACTTTCATAACCTTGAAATAAAAATACTGTTAAGTGTTGCTAAACTGTTTAATGTACTTATTAAATGCATGGGAACACAATGTGTTAATAAGACCATGTGTTAATAAAATGCAGGACAGCAGGTGTTAAACTTATATAGTAAATAATACTGCAGGTATGTTTAAAGACAGTATATACCCTTTTAATGAAATCATTGTGGCATGTCAAGCTATTTATGTGACCTAGTCTAGGCTTTACCATGGGGGAGGATGGAACACTCCATGAGTGGATTATGTTAGTGATCACTCCAACAACTCCCCCCCAAGTGTATAATGGCTTGTGACAACCAACCTGGGAAATAGAAGGAGAGGCTTGGAGAAGAGGAACTTTCCCTTGGGAGGAAGCAGATAAAGGAGTCTTAGCTCTTACCTTGTTGATGTAAAATGTGGGAGGATGTGTGTCACCTGACAGAAACAGGAAAAACAGAAAATTAACTAGGAAAAAATATATATTATGTTCCTTTAAAAGATTAAATTAAAAAAAAGAAGTGCTGAAATTGGAGAGGTGTAAAAAAGAATCAGTTCCTCATTTTGGTTAAAAAGGAATACATTTTACTTCTGAGTTTATCAATGAAAATGCAAGAAGGTGAGTAATAGTGGTTTTGGTAATCAAGGATAAAAGTTATAAGTTAGGAAATATACAAAGTCCTACTACTGATGTTTTACAGTTTTTCAAAGATGTCTGTTATCTGTGGGTATTTGATACACTCATTTGGGAATCAAAGTTCAAATGCAGTGAGTGACCATAAATGCAGGAAGGCAGAGCGTCACAGTGAGTCAAGTGATGTACTACAGAAATTGAAAGAGAATGAGAGACAGTCAGATATCTGGAGGCAACAAAAAACAACCAGTCAGGAGTATTTATTTTTTAAAACAGATGAATTAAATTATCACTTAAGGCATAGGCAAATGTACATTAACAGAAAAGAAAACAAACCATATAAATATTTTTCCATTTACATACAGTATATATCTCATATCTTTTCTTTCCTTGTAAATATCATCAGTCTAATATTGCATAAGCTGCTGAGTTCCTGTCTTCTGCTTAACCTCACTCCTCCTAAACATTGCTCTGCAAGTATTGTTCCCACAATTCCCATTAATTTTTATGTAATTTGCTCCTTGCCTTTTCTAAAGATCCCTCTTACAGTTCTTTTATCACTTTTATGCTATTTAATACATCAAACACAGTTGGTTAAGACTTTCTATTTTCTAGTAATTGCTTCTTCGGCAGGCAAAATAAATTTCATAAGGCATTACTATGTCTAGAAAATTCAGATCCTGTGCCTCAGCTCAAAAGAATAATTTCCTTAGTTACAGCCATTTTCTGACCTAGTATTTCTGATGGAGTACTGTGAAGGAATTTTTTTTTAAATCTGCCAACTCATTACACCCTCAAAACATGTCCCCAGTTATCTGTTTCTTCCCTGTCGCATCTTCAACATTTGCTAACTACCCGAGGAAAAATGTTTTGCAGACTTGGGATCCATACATATGTCCTCATATTGTTCTCTTATAAAGTGCTTTTAAAGTATTTCTTCCCAATCATTTCTAACGTTCTCTAATTGATTATTATAGTTATCATGCAATATTTCATATATCCTACTAATTATCCCTTTTTTCAAAGCTTCCATTCTAGATCCAACCAAAACCTCTACCAGAGCATGTCATTCACTTAAAATTCCTCCATCCCTTCAACTTTGACTATACTATGTCAGTCCCTGGTCCTAATGTCTTCTTGGCCTCCTTCCACTCTATTACCTTTCAATCTCAAGTTATTTGCTTCCAACACCTTGGTTCATTTGCCAGTTATCTGCAGTACATTCCAGCCATTATTGCATATTTTCTGTTTCCCTAGTTGTAGTCATCCCTACTGGCCAAATCTCCTTTCTCCATTCTCTTGTTTGGCTTAGTTCTTAGAATGTGTTCTGCTACTTTATGAATATAGTACTGTTTCAGCCCTTTTTAATTTCGTAAAGTCTTTTGTGTTTCCATTACCAAGACATGGATGGACCCCATTCCCAAGTCAAAGTACAGTTAAAGTTCATGAAATTAGTATTATTTCAATCTTTGATGTCAGTCAGAAGTGCTCTTCGCAGCACCAGTAATGTGTCCAGTAATGACTCCTGCAATTCATATGAAGTTACATTTATTGGTAACATATCTAAATATAATTGTAGATTCTTTTTCACAAGACCCGTTACTCCTACTACTATTGGAACTGTCTGGGTATCTTTCTTCCACATTGCTCTATTTTTTTGTCTGCAAGTCCTGATATTTTATGACTTTGTGTCTGTCTGCCTGTATGTAGTCACTGGGTATGGCAATTTCAATGATCAATGCTCAATGCTACATTTGTCTTCTTTTCATGGACCACTATATCTGGTTTTCTCACATCTGTGTTTTGAATTGTTGGTAATGGGTGATCCCATGTGATGTAGACTTCATCATTTCCTATGATGCCATGTGGCTCATGTTTCCAGTGTTTTTCAGCTACTTTGATATTATAATGTTTGCACAATCCCCAGTGCAACAGTCTTGCCACATTATTATGCCTTTCGGTATGCAGTCCTTCTGCTGTTAGTATATCACAACCAGCAACAAGCTGTGCAACTGTTTCCAATTTACATTTGTTTGTTTCTCCCACATGTTCAATGGACCTTGTAAACCAACGTGTGCGTAGCCCACTATCTTGGACCGCCAATATTAACCTTTCATCTTTTGGTTTGAATCCCCCTCTCCTTAACCATTCCTGCATTCAATCTTGATCAACATGAGGTCCTTCCAGATGTTTGCAATACTTGCAACTATATTTATGCATTTTCCACATTTCTTGCCCTCTCATCTGATTCTTCACCTTATATTCTTTCTTTTCTTTTTTTGGCACAATGCCTGCCACCTGATTTTTATCTACTTCTGGTTTGATTTCCATTCTTGCTTGACGTTGATATGCTTCTGCTAGACGAAGCAGGGAAGTCATCTTAGATTTATTCTCCTCATGTTTCAAAACTTTCAGTACATTTTGGTCCTGTGAGGTCAACAGATATGTGTGGAGTCCCATGCCTAGTATTAATCTATGAACCTATGACTGCAGATCTATACATGTAATCAATTTCAAGGAGGCCTATAACTCCTTTGAAACAGGGAATATATAATCTTGGTACGCAGTGATTTTTATAAATCATTTGTTGAGCATGAAGCATCCTTCTTGTTTTCCTATCTAATCTATCCCACACTTTTTGGGGCCAGTCAATCACTCCAAAACTGTAAGTGAGGATAGGAAGAGCAAATTGGTTTATAGCTTGAATTTTGTACTAGATGTCAGCAATGTTTCAGGATTAATTTAAGTCTTCTAAAATATTTCTTACTAAGTTTTATTCACATTTGTTTGTTTTATTGCTTATCCTTCATCAGTTCCCAGATATTTATACACACCCTCTTGCTCAAGTTCTTTTATATCACATTCTTGTGCCAAACTGTTGTTTTCTTGGTGCTGCAGTTTTCCTGCTTTAAAGGTTGTTTTTGCACACTTATCAAGACCATATGACATTCTTATATCATCTGAAAAAGTTTTGACTACTTGCAGTTGTGCTTTCAGTTCCTCATCTGATGAGCTATACAGTTTTAAATAATCAACAAAGAGAAGATGAGAAGTCTTTATGCTTTGTTGTTTTCTAGGAGCCAAATTATAGCCATGGCCTAATCTGTTAAGTAGACAGCGTAATGGGTTAAGGGCAAGATAAAATAGCAGAGGCGTCAAGGAATCACCCTGGAATATCCCCTTTGGATTTTTATCACTAGAATAATAATTTATCCTTTATCATTGTTTAATTGAAAACTGATCTTCCACTGTTTCATGGTCACTGTAATGCAGTTTATCAGTGTAGGATGTATCTTATACATTTTTAAGCACTCTTTTATCCATGAATGTGGGATACTATCAAATGCCTTTTTGTAGTCAATCCATGCCATACTTAGATTCTTCCCTTTTTTATAGTTCTCCATTATGACTTAATTTAGCAACAGATGATCCTTTGTTCCATATGACTTTCTTTTACTGCCCTTTTGTTCTATTGCCATGATTGAGTTTTCTTCTAAATGACTATAAACTCTGTCGGCATCAATTCTGGTGTACAGTTTATACGTAGTTGGAAGGCAAATTATTGGTCTATAATTTTTAGGGTAGCTTTCAGGTTCACTCTTAAGTAGGAGCATTGTTTCTTCTGTTGTTTGCCAAGTTGTTGTCTGTTCAGGGTGTGCATATAAATAGTTCTTACTCATGGCTAAATCTTAGTGCAAAGATGTTAATACTTTTAACCAGAAGTTATGTACTGCATCTGGGCCTGGTGTTTTCCAATTAGAGGCTTTTCTTAACTTTGTTTCAGTCTCTCTAGCTGTTACTTCATCCCTTTTCATATCCTGTACTTTTGAACTTCTTATACTTTCTTTTACTTCTTCTATCCATTTAGCATTTTTGTTATGTTCCACAGGATCTTTATAAATACTTCTCCAAAATGTATCTATTTCTTCTTTTTTGGGTGGTCTTTCAATTCCTTTTATCTTGTTTCCCAATTGTCTATAAAACCTTTTGGGGTCATCAATAACTTGCTTACTTAGTACTTTTCCTTTATATTTATCTGTGTATCTTCTAAGGTTTTCTGCTTGTGCTGATATTTTTAGTTTATTATTTGTGATAGTGCATAATAGATCCTGATCTGTAATAATATTGTGTATTGCTTTTAACACGTCTATCTTTTTGAGCATTTTTGTTGATCTGTTCCCTGTTCTGTACTTCTCTAACAGTGACACTTCTTGCCTTAATTGCTTTATAGTTTTCACTATTTGATGCTTCCACAATGGTATTCAATTTATCCCCTTCCTTTCCCTTACTATCTTGTGTTCTTGTGGAAGAATTGTATCTGTTATTAATTTATGTGCACAGTAATATATCCTGTTTATTTATGTTATATTGCATGGATCTCTATGGGCAGTCCTAATTACTGTGTTCATTTGTTTTATCAAACTTCTGGATTTTTGGGTTTTATTGAACTCCTTCAGTCTATTTCTTTCATTGATCTTAATATGTCTATCTCTAATAAATCAAGCAACTCTTCACTTAGCTCATTTTCTTCTAAACTGAGGGTTCATTTTTTGTTCTCCATTTTCTGTGGGCATGCTGTAGAAAGTTCTATAGCATCTTCCTGTGGCACATTCTCTTCAATTTCATCCTGTGTCATCTGTTGCTATCATATGGGGACTCACTGGCCTATAACGCCTCAACATTGACTGCTCCAAAGTTGCCATACTTTCCTGTTCCTTCCCTGCTGTCCAGCTTCAAATGAACATTTATAATGGTTTCCTGTAGAAGGCTCCAAAATGCCTTCATATGGCAACTGACTTGTTGCTTCCCACTCCACTGGTTTCTCATTAATTTGGATGTCTTTTGCTCTATCTTGCTGTGGTCCTTTCTGGGTTAGATTTTCTTACTGAATCCTTCACTTCACAGGCATTCCACAACTTCAGCTTCTATTTTTTAACTGCTACTTTACTATCTTTTTTTCTACATTCCCTCTTTGTGATATTATTTTTAATTGTGAAATTTTCCATATCTGGATGCCTTTGCCTATATTTCTCTTTGAATATCTTTGGGGCTGCCTTTTTTTGTATTGATTAATTTGGTTTTCTCCTTTACATAAATATTGCACTATATCAAATCTCTCTTTCTTTCCCATGTCCATATTTCTTTTTCATACGTTTCAAAAATCTCTAGGTTTTGTTCTTTATATTTTCACACTTCCTCAGATGCTTCTTTTTCAAAACAGATCAAAGTTTCTTGGTCTATATAATGTTTTTCACAAATCTGTTGTATTAATGAACATACATATTTATTTGAGGCTTCTGACAGTTTTCCTTGTGGAAGTCTTTTTCTTTCCTCTAATTTCTCTCTTAATCTTTTTGTATATCTTGTATCTGGAAATTCTGGGCTTTTTGCATAATAGTAACAATACATAATTTCTTCCTCAATAGTCCACTCTATTGTCTGTATGGCTTTTTTTGGCCAATCAGTTTTTTTGTGATTTTTGTGGGCTGCTACTTCCTTCTACAATAGGGAGGCCATCCTTCGCCTAGGCCTGGCCTAGCCCCATTGTATAATATTCTGTATGGTTGTTATCATTTTCCTTAAGGATCTACATCAAAAATCACACTCTCTCTAGATTTCTTCAACATTCCATTGCTTCATCATCATCCTTTTCCATTTTGAATTATAACCTTTTACTTGTGTTATGTAAATGAGCCTTATCTGTATAGCTCCAAAATATCCATTTAAATCAGATAATCCTAACCCATCTTATTCTATTGGAAGGATCAGCTTATCCCACTTAACTCTTGCACTCTTTCCCTCCCAGATAAATTCCTTCAACTCTTTATTAATTGTTGGTCCACAACTTCTCCTCTGGTTGATAAAATAATGCCCGATCCATATATTTGTATTATCTTTTTAGTTTATCCCAACATATCCTTAGCTGCCATAAGAGAACCCTTTTTTAAACACCCTTATTAAATTAACACATACGACATAGGTGAACATACATTTAAAAAGGAAAAACATTTTTCCAATTACATTCATTATACATCACATATTGTTTAATTTTTTTGTAATTATCATCAGTCCAACATTACATAAATTGCTACAGTAATGTACAATTAATATCAGGAGTTGCTTGCAGTAATGTACAGTGATATCACTGACTGCCTGCTGTAATGTGACTGCAGTGTAAGTGACTGCCAGCTGTAATGTACAACAATATCAGGGATTGCCTGCAGTAATGTACAGTAATATCAGGGATTGCCTGCAGTAATATATAGCAATACAAATGACTGTCTGCAGTAATGTTCAGTGATATCGACTGCCTGCTATAACCCGACAGCAATGTAAGTGACTGCCTGCTGTAATATACAGCAATATCTGGGATTACCTACAGTAATGCACAGTAATATTAGGGATTATCTGCAGTAATAAAGAGTAATACTAATGAGTGTCTGCAGTAATGTACAGTGTTATCAGTGACTTTCTGCTGTAAAATGATTATAGTATCAGTGACTGCCAGTTGTAATGCACAGTGATATGGGTGTAGGAGGGATGGAGGTTGAACCTGATGAAAATCAGACAGCATGGACCTATCGTTCTGTTAAGTGCATAACTGCTGCAGCCAATGCTGTTTTTTTTTTCAAAGATCTGGCACCCACATAAAACTATGTACACCCTGACACAACCCTCCCCTGATGCTCTGATGTTGTAAGGAAAAACTGGCCTGTTTTATTAGCCGATGATAGAATCAAGAGAATTGTTGGAAGTGAACCTGGTTTTATCTTTAGAAATAATCTTTCTTTAGAAAGGATGCTATGTTATGGCTCCTTTCAAGGGAATACTCTTGGTAGGGATCCATCTGAGAGAAGGGGGATCTTCCCTTGTTATAAATGCAGAGCTTGCAAATATATCTAGTGAAATAGAGTTCTGGCACCCTGTTACTTGACATGTATTTAGATTTTTTGCTATTTGTAAGAGCATCATTTCGATATATTTAGCAATTTGTAATGACTGCTCCAGTTTTTATGTGGGGAAAATCACACAACAATTTAGGGAATGTATTCTGGAACATATTGGCCATCTTCATAATAATGTAACCACCAATGCCCTAGCTAACCATGCACGTCTCTGTATGGGACATAATAGGTTTTGTTTTAGAGTTTTATAACTAGTCTCACACAATGTAAGGGGTGGTGACTTTAAAAATTACATTGAGAAGTGGAACTTAAATGGATTGTAGCCCTGCAAGCACATAGGTTCATAGGTTCATAGGTTCATACTAGGCTATCTGCCCGAGGGCATTTACAAGCCTAGCCCATCGTTTTGTGGCTTTACGCCACCCCTTTAGTATGGGGAACTATACCCATTATTTTGCTGTGCCTCTGTCGAGCAGTGACACTGAGGTAATCCCTGGGGTATGGAGGCTGGGTCTTAACTCTAGCCTACCATTAACAGCTATTTTAAAAGAGAGGGGGTCACTATTTTTATTGGTATGTTTTAACTGTTGGTGTAATTTTGTTGGTGTTATTATGTTTTATATTGATTGTTCTGTTGTCTCTTTGTTTGGTCTGATGAAGTGGTAACCCTGCAAAAGCAGTCACCATTAAATTTACTATAGTTTTATTCTGCTGTGGTGGTTCTTCTGCTTTGATTTTTGTTTTTTTCTCTTCAATTGTGGCAGACCTACATTCAATAGTGAGGTGCTTTATTTTGATTTATTTATAGAGGGTACAAGAACATGAAATAAATTTTGGAAGGGAATAAAATGTTTAAAAGAGTTCACACTGGACTCTCAAGGGGCCATATAAATGTGGGGTCTGTAAACAATGCACCTTTATTGCAAATGCTGAAATAATTTTGTGCTGAATTGTAATAGGGATTTAATTAGTAAGAAATATTAGAATTGTATGAGTTAAGGGGTCATATATATAACATGCTGTAAACTGTGTCCTCTTCTATATAGGTAAACCAGAAAGGGTACTAAAATCAAAGTTATGAGTATATGTATGACATCTCTAGACCTGTAGAGATGAATGCTATTGTTAAACAAATGAAAGAATGTAAAAATAGCACCTTCCAATTTTTTGTCTTGGAAAATGTTGTTCAAGATTCGATGAGGGGCCATGGGAAACAAAAAGTGAATACTGGGAATTATGTTGGCAATTATCTTTGAATGCAGAGAAGCACCCTGCTTTAAATGTCAAATTCTCAGATGTCAGTGTCTTGAAGTTAAGAGCAAGACTGTAACTATTACAAAGTTTAGATTATTGTGTACTTTCATACTAACCTATATTATTTATCCACAAAAGCTATACAGAAGTTTTGAAATATAATATTTTATATGATGTTTTTATATAGTGTTCTTAAAATCTATTTAGACTATGCCAAGCATTTATGAAGGGTGTTTTATTTCTTTAAATTTAGAATATTTAGGATGTGTTGATTTGCTCTTGATTACGTTGCACATTTATATATGTAATAAGGTGGCCTAATGGTTAAGGTGTTTGCCTTACAAACGCAAGGTACAGGGTTTGAGTCTCACTAGGGATAATTGGCTAGGCTTAAAATGGCTCGCAAGGGCAGTTAGCCTAGTACTAATCTATGAATCTATAAGAATAGCAGAAAATGGTCATATGATATATTAGCATGGATATATTAAGGGGTGGAGCTGATTTAATTATTTAGTTCTGAGGAAGTCCTATTGTGTAATGGATGAAAGTGCTTTTCTAATAAATGTGTTCTTAACTAATATACATGTACATGTACTTTTCACTTTGGCTGCAGAACTGTGCTGCAAACTGCTCATGCATGTGCCTAGTCACTGTGCCATCTTTGGGTTAATGGCACAATACTGGTTCTTGTGAAAACAGTCTGTACATGTCCATGCTTTTCTGTACCTAAATTGTACCCAGTAAGGGTGTAAGGGGCCAAACAGAGTGATGCATCGCCCTACTGGGTGTGGTTCAGACCCTAGTAGTATCAGTTTCATACTTCTGCATATTGTGATAAACATGGGCTGAGGAAGATGTGACCCTTTAAATGCCAGGGCTATGTCCCAAGCTGGCCTGTAAAAAAGATGAAGCTTCTCCTTCACTTGCTGTAGGAAACATACCTGTGAAAACTGGAAGATGCCACAAATGGCAAAACTTGGAAGAAAATAGTCATTTGGGCAGAACAGGGGGGATCACCTCACCTCCCTCAGAGGATTACCTCTCTTTACAGAAAAGTGTTGTTATAGGTACTGTGAAAAAAGAGGTATTGCTAGCACAGCTAAATGGATTTTTGTAAATAATTATATGTCATTTGTGAATATCGAACTGATTTATACAAGATGCTTGTGTTACAAATGTATTAGAACTGTATGTCATATATTCACAGTGACATCAGAGTTCAAAATCAGACATTTGTGTTGAAAAGGTTTTTGGAAAGTGCTTGTGTTTGAAATGTATACACAGTGTACCATACTGGAGAGAACAGAAATGTACATACACTATTGTAACTGTTGAAATGTATATGTTTTAACACAAGAAATTGGAAATCAGGTGGTTAACCACAGTTCAGCAAACTTTAAAATATAGGTTCATAGGTTCATAGGTAGGTACTAGGCTATTGGCCCTAGGGCCTATATAAGCCTAGCCAAAGGTACCCTGGCTTTCGCCACCCAAGAAAATTATCTTCCTGTGCCACTGTCGAGCAGAGCCACAGAAGTGATCCCCGGGGTGAATTTCCTATCTCCCATCCAATCATCAAGATTTTTCTTGAACAGTGCTAATGAGGAGCTTTGTTTGATATAGATAGGTAGTTTGTTCCAGAGTATGGGAAGTCTCTGGGACAGGAATCTATCCCTCCAGCATGTTCTGTTTATTGTGGTGACGAGATTTAGGTCCCTAGAGCGTGTAGCTCGTAGGGATTGGGATTACTTTAAGTGGAGCATGTCTAAAAGCTCTGGGCTTGACATAGCTTTGTGTGTTAGGCAGAGATCGCCTCTGAGTAGGCGATATGCAATGGAGTAAAGCTGCAGTTTTTTGAGACGGTCTGCATAGGGCATCTCTTTGAGGCCGGTAATCCTCTTTGTGAGGTATCTCTGTGGCCTTTCCAGTTGTTGTAGATGTCTTGTGAGGTACATAGCAAAACTGAAATTAAATCACTTTATAGGATAGGACATAAATATGATATCTCACAGGTTTCAATGCAGCGTATGACACAAAGTCTGTACTGGAAAGCTTTCTGTATTGTCTTTGGGGTGAACTAATTATTACTCTGAAAGTGTGGAGGTATGCAATTGTTTTATGACTGCCAGCACCTGCCACTGATCTGAGCAAAAGACCTTGTGTGTGTATTTTTACAAGTAGGTGCTAGGTCCTGCCAGCTTAGAGCAATGGGGGTTTGCATAGGAACTAGAAATCAGATGACCAGAAGTGATGCCATTCTACAAGCTATACCAGAGGTAATATTTTAGATATTATTTTGAAAAGTCTCTTAGTAAGACAGAGCATTCTGTATTCTGTCTTGGGCTTGGGCCTAACAACAAGAAGGACCAATCCCCACATCATCTGCCTTGCTCTATTAAGAAAGTAGGGAATAGCGATTCTCTTAGATTCACAAGGAATATAGTGAAGCTTAGTTTAGATATTGTTTTTTTTATTTGTCTGAGACTGTCCTGCAATGTTATTTTAAATATTTCCCGTTATTTTGAACTCTGATGCCACTGTGAATATATACTTAGTATTTTCTGTTCTTGTATTATTTATTATTAAATATATTTAAACCTTCCAGTGTGGCTGAACCTTGTAGAGATATTTAAGTTTTAAGAGTATTTGCATATCTATTTGCTGACACTGTGTGGGCCACTCCTAATAGCTTTGTTCTTGCTCAAACTACTATTTGTATTAATATTAATATTACACAATAAAATTGGATACCCTTTGTTAAGGGCCTTAAAGTAGTTGGCAAGGGGTTCTGGTGGTATTGATAACTACCTTATTGTCTAGCTAGTAAACCTGTGCCAACCTTTCCCAGGTATGTGTGTATGCATTTAAATCAAATCTACAAGAGTGCATGTGTTAGCTACTTGGGCAGGGATATGAATCACTGGTTGGACAGAGAGACTGTTAGAGGACTTGGCTTGGAACCCTCGTTAAGGACTTAAATCTATAGCTGTGCCAGTGGGGAGTCCTACTGGGGACCTGGAGAAAGAGGGAGAAACCAGCCCCAGACTGACTGTGCTCCCCATGTGCTCTTAAGGGAGATTGTGCTTGTTTGTGCTTGATGCAGAGAGCTGCATCTGGAGATACTGAGTGTCTACCAGTTATCTTCCCATTGAACATTCCCCACTGGTGCTAGTGATGAGGATTGAGGCTCCTTGATTACTGGCCCAGAGGTGGAGGGTTGCCACAGGTACAATGACTTAAAGCAGCACAGGAAAGACCAGGCAGCCTGATCGGTTTCATGGCTACATGAGAGGAGACTAGAGGTCTACAGTACTCACTTATTTTCTTTAGCATTAAATTAATATGTATATCACACACACGCACACGCACACACACACACACACACACACACACACACATATATATATATATATATATATATATATATATATATATATATATATATATATATATATATACACACATATATACACACACATACACATGCATGCACACATATATAGAGTCTACTGTTAATTCTTCAGAGTTTATAGAAAGTACTAAAATTATGTAAGCATGTCACTCAGACTACTTCATGGTCACAGGTATTGAGAAAGTTTGAAATTGTTCACATATCACATACATTTTTGGAACACCTGCTGAGTAACTTCTCATTTGTTGCACTTTGATATAAAGTGCATTTCAATAACAAAGCTGCCAACTGTTGATTCTGTTACTTGTGCTGGACTAACATGGTCATAACTCAGTTTGGTGAAATGTTTAGTCAGAAGTAAATTTTAAAATGTTTTATTTATACATTGCACTACCAAGGACCATTACAGCACTTTTATATAAGACATGTGAAATGGTATCAATAATGTGTAGAGAATTTCTAGAACTTTTCTCTGGTTACATACAGAGACACCACACCCCCAAATAACATATGAGGGAGTGAAGGGAGGAAGTTATTGAAGCACATATTATTAATTAGCTTTGAATTAATGCAAACCACAGTGTTTTAGTCCCAGATTAATGAACTATAAAAATGATGAAGATATCACTGCAATATCAAACAAGTAGGAGCAATTCAAAATATGCACACTAGAATGTGGACATAATGATAATAGTTACTTACAGCTTAGAATTGACACTTGAAAGCTGTTTACAGGCAAAGCAACACCTGCAAGACTCTGCCCTTTCCAAATTTGCTATCTGCTAAGGTAGTTATAGCAGCAAACTTTTCACCAGTACATTGATCACTACATCAGTCACCCTACCTCCCACAAAGATATCATGTGCCTCTGAATGTATCAACTGCAGAAATTCAGTACTGCCTGTAATAATGTATTTTCAGTGGTACAGCATTCACTAATTTTATCAAAGGCAAACAAAGCTTTTCTTTTTTTTTTTTTGCAGGATGGATACTTTCTCTACTCTATAACCACAATTTTAACATAATTATTTCCTTATGCTTAATGATTTAGGATGTTGCATTTCCTAATAACAATATAATGGAGTCCAAGACAAAGTACAGGATGAAGGTTAGGGGTGGGGGATTTGTGCATAACTAAAATGCTATTGAAAAAACTATTACAAACATTAAATATTGCAGTCCTTTAAAGTATACTGCATATACATTCAGGTTCAGTAACCCACTCTTTTTCTCCTATGTTTTTCATAGCTCCACTGCTCCTGATGAAGCAATTGAAAGCAATATTAGATGAAGATGGACCACTTGGTCTCACAGTCCTGTAAGTATTGATTTACATCAAGAAGGAAATGAGATTTGTATATAAAATAGAAATAAATGTAGCTGCAGATTTCAATTTGTCAGGTCATCATACCTATAGTGGTCAGTAAATAATAATCAACAAGCTTTACATGATTTTATTGTACTACATAAGCCATATGAAAGAAAAATGAGTATTTCACAAATGAATAAACCTAAAGTGTAAACAGACCAGACACTGAAACAGTTATTTTATTTACCGTTGCATTGCTTAACTGTGTGTGGTTTATGACATTTCATTACAGAAATGAATATAGTTATTTAAGTCATATTAAAATGTAGTAATGCCAAGAAAAATAATTGTAAAATGAAAACAGACCTGAACATTACCAAATGCTTGTCCAAACTTGTGCATTACTTTATTAATTGCAAGATATAATTGGTTACTGACAGTTTCATATTCCTGAATAGAAATGTTTCTTTTTCATTTTTGTCTCATTGAAATAAAGGCATTTGCTATTTAACACCTATGAGTCCTTTTGCTGTATCGCTCTCTTTCTCTCTCTCTCTCTCTGTGTGTTTCCTTCGCTCTTTCTTTAATATTTTTTCTTTCCCTTTTATTTTCTGTTTATTACTGCCTCAGAAAAACCAGGGGTAGTATGATCACAAGTCTCCCAAGTGCAAGAATGTTCTCCAACTCCCTCTTCAAAATGCAGAGTGTTATATGGGGGGATCTACTCCTGTGGGCACCTCACCACATCAGCCTGGCAAACCAGGTAAGTAAGCTTCAGGGCCTGGTTTACACTGTTGCAGAGAGGGCAATGGAACATTACTGGGGTCATTATTAGTCTGCCCTGGAGGTAAAAGACTCATTGTCTCTGTCAGCCCTGATCAGCAGGCCCTCCAGAGCCCTCAACCCCCTACACCATTGAGGTTACCCCACCTAGATCCATCAGGGCAGGTGAATATTTGAGGCTCTCTGGACCTGGATGGTAACAGTCGTATGGCCTTCCTCAACTTCCCTTTTGTCTCTCTCCATTACCACTATGTGCACCCCCCACTCTCACTGTAAGCCCATCATGGTGCTCCTATCTGTCTTGTTTGTCTTTTCTATTTTGTAACCAACAAATAAAATCCTTAAATCTTCCCTAATTCTCTCTCCTGGGTCTGCTTGAGTAGACCAAAATTCCATTTAATTGAATCTTACTTAACCGAGACAATAACACCGAAACCTTACTTTAACAAACATTCACATCACTGGAATTTTAATTGGGAAAGGAGGCAGTTGGCCAACATGGGAAAATTTGCCCTTTTCTCTACTATAATGCGATCTTGGAGTTAGCATATTTAGTTAGGAGTGTGAGGGGTGAAGTCCCCCCCACTTTGGGTGGGTTTGACATGCTTCAATGTATTTGTTTTTTCAAGTTGGCCAACTGTCTCCTTTCCCGGATTAAAATTCTGGTGATGTGAACGTTTGTTAAAGTAAGGTTTTGCTGCTGTCTTCTCGGTTAAGTAAGATTCTATGAAATGGAATTTCAAATTTTGGTCGACTCAAGTAGACCCCTCTTTCCTACACACTCTGTCATTATTCTTTCTTATTCTTTTACACGTTACTGTTATAAAAAAAAAAAAAAAAAAAAAAAAAAAAACACCTGAAAAGTGGAGGTCTACATAAATAGTATCTATTCTTGTCGCTTCTCTACGCTATTTCTGACGGTCTTATCTTCTCCCTTTCCAACCTTATAAAAGCCGTAACAGGATTCCCACATAAGGTGACCCAGAGCATGAATAAATGACTTTAGAAATGTTATTAATGTGCAGGCCAGCAGTACTGAACCACAGCCAGTGCAACATTTAATGGAAAGTCCTAAAAGATTTTCACTCTCTACTGCTTGCCAAAATGCAAGAAATTTGAAAATGTATGTAAAAATGGATTGTCAGCATATAACTAAACTCAATTCAACCCTCTTATTCAGATCTACACTTGGTACTGGTCATTCCAATTGCAAGGCTGAGAACTTCTAAAAAACAGCTCTGCTTCTTCTAATGTTACTGCTTTAAATATTGGTGTAACAGTGAGATTTGCATATTCCTGTTATGTATTTGTGAAGCTTGGGTCTATGAATACCACCTTAGGCCTTAGTTTTAGCTCTTCTGTGGCAGATTATATGAGGACTAACACTACCCTCCTAATATTCTATCACTGTGCTACAAAGAAGATCAGGAAGTTCACCACAGCAAAACCAGGCTGTAACTACAGTCACATTATTTATATATATATAGATGGAGCACATTTCTGGCTGTTTGAGTTAGCATGCTGAAACAGGATGTGACACGCATAACAAATGCAGGCATTACATACAGAAAATCAAGCAGAATTCTGGCAAGCAAAAAAAGTAGTGTACTCTGTGTAGTGCTATTATAAACTGTTAAAAATATTTATTGAAAAAATATGTATAACAAATGTCTACATCAGATTATAAACTCTTGGAGCTTTTGTCAAAGATTCTACAGACATTTTAGTGCAAGACAGGACTGAGCCCATAGCAAATTGATTAATACAAGTACAACACAACCATTGAAACTTAGAAATATAAACTAGTTCTTTGCAAATTTTCATTTACCACAACCAAACCCCTCTAAGGCCGTGCAATTAGCATATGGATTCTGAAGTACCTTGGTAGTCATTAGTTAGATCCAAATTACATATAATAATCCCAGCCCTGGGCATTCAGTAATCATATTATACATAACAAAGTAAAAAATAATAATAATAGAGTAGCTGCAGCTCCCTCAAACTGACGGAGGTGGTACCACTAGTGTCTGTGCTGTCATGACAACACTGCCTGCAATGTAAACGTTTTATTCAGATGACATGCTCTGTACAATAAGGTCTACTAGAACTAAAAACATATCTGTAATCATTTCAGGAGTACAAGACTGAATATTCTATAACAGTCTATAAAACATTTATAAGCACCAGATGAAGTGGGTAACCACATTCAGTTGTACAGTTCTATAACTATACATAAATGCAGTATTGTCACTAAAAGTTCTGCATTAAGGAATGCAGCATACAATCTGAGGAACTGCTGGTCATGACATACTGTTGAAACTAAGATCAAAGCTGATGTAATATAATTTTGTTTTATAAATCCAGCCTAACAACAGAAAGTACAAATGTTCAAGGTTTATGACATTATTCTTCAAATGTAAAAAGTACTTTACTCTCATGCATTTAACACAAAACTGTCTGTGACAGCTACAGTATATTTTGAAGTCACCAAAATGATTTTAATTTATTAAAACACTGAGAAATATGTAGATGCATACACTGTGGAATGTGTAACTATAAAAGAAACTAAATTGTTGCATGTGCCTCATTCTCCACTGTTATGGGAGAGAATCATAGTATATACATAGTTTCAGGGTTCATAAAGATATGAAGCTGGAATACGCATTGCAAAATAAGCTATATTTTCTTTTACTCTGCTAAACTCATCTCCTGATACCAGTTACTAGTACTGAGATCCTTTTATGTTAACAACACTGCTATGACTTGAATTTAGTTAATACCTCAAAGCTGCTGTCTTTGGCCATGTGTTTCAAGGCTGATCTGAAAACAATGAAGCTTACAGTTGTTTTTTTATTATTAATCAGCAACTAGATGTACTGCAGAGTCACCATCAGAAATTACCCTTGATATCACCTATAAAATCATTCGTATACACAGAGATTTTCCATCAGATGTATGTGAAAAGACTTGAACTAAGTTGTATTTAAACTAAAATATTTAATTGTACATAGAAGATCCTTGCTACAGATGCTGATAGTTACACACTAGATGACCCAGAATGATCCATTACTTTGTCACATATTCATAAACTAAATGCGACCAACACAAGCATTTATACAAAGGCAACCACAGGCATTCTGAGCTGGGCTCCACTGTGTACAGAAATGACAGTACAAATTTTAATAGGATGGGAGTCAGTTCTTCTCTTTGCTTACTAAGCAACATAAGTGTATTCAAAAGAAGTAAACAATACAAAAGATTCTTGAAAATGAAAAGTGTAGTACCAAAAAGTGTAATGTGCAAGTTCACCTCTTTCTGCAAGTGCCATCTTTTACACGAAAAAAAGAAACTTGTATTAAAAAGTCCACTGCAGAAGTGAGATGCAGTTAGCCTAACACCATCTTCCAGTTCATCATACAATATTATTATTGCAAAATGCTGTGTCACTCCTATTCTGTGATTTCTTAAAAAACACATTTTATCCTACAAAGGCTGCTTCAGTGGTTACTGTATTTTGTAAAAAAATGGTAGGGTGACCTAGGGAATTGTATGCTAAGCATTGTGTTTAAAATGCTGAGCTCTGTGAATGATTTACAACCAGTACAGCACAGTCCTTCATTCCTCTGCATCCTCTTCGGGCTGGCTGATGACCACTGGTTCCTCCTCATGCCTTATATAATGATGGGTATCCAGGCCATCAGCTATTAGGGAATCATCCACATTTAGGAATCCAGTGAACAGTGATGAGTCTTGACTCTGTTCCTTGCCACAAGCCTGGCAGCTACAATGTTCAATCCTTTCAACCAGTTTATCTACTCTGGGCATTTCCTCATTTCCAGGACATTCTAGTGTTACCTGTAAGAAAGAGAGGATACTTCACCAAAAAATAAACATGAACAGAAAAATTCCTCCAAAATTCCAGCAAATGCAATCACAGAAAAGCATCAACATAAACATGACACAGTTTAATACTCTGGGCTGTAATATGCAGGGCCATCAAGGCAGCTAGAAACAGCAGGCAGTATGGCCTGTTCCCGCAGCAAGATGACCAGTAGTCATGTCAACAGCCTGGTTTTCCAATAAGACTTGGGCTACATTTCCTAACAAACATTAATTTGGCTCTCTGCCAGAGTTTTAAAAACATAAAACAAGCAAGGGAAGTAATTTTCTTTTCTTTTTTGTCTTTAACTTACTTTTGTAGCCATTTAGATCTATAATCTGCAGGGTCTGTTCTGTTTATGCATGTGATTTACAGGAGATCAAAGGAGTAAATAAAAAGTGCCTTCCCATCTTATGCCATCTGCTCATTCTACTGGGTATTGAAAGATCAAACTGGGGAGGCCTCCCTGTTAGACTCTTAAAGCCTGTGTTAGCATCTGTTTAATATCACTCCACTCAGTTAGCGCACACTGAAATATTTTTAGTTTTATTCTCTTGTTTCAAGCCTACATTTGAAATCTTTAAAATCGGTGACTAGACTACCAATTGCTGGAGAGCTTAAGAACTGATTTTCGGGAATTAGCTTGGGATTGGTGTTTCTATTTTGCCCTGTGAGACAAGTAGCAGAGGGATATTATATTACTTCTGAAGACTGCTGCTGAGTTTTCAAATTATTTATTGTATTTTTCTACATTTTATCAATATAAAGTGTTGTGCTTTCCCTTGGTCTAGCTGCTACTAGTGTGCTTTTAAATTGTCTTAAAGTATGTGTAACTCATTGATGGCTTGTTTGCCTTAGAATTACCCTATAATCAATTGTTGTAGCTAGTTATTTGATTTGTTTCTGGTACCTTTTCACTTGTAACTAAAGTGTGCTTTTTCATTAAGAAGACTGGGAATGCAATTCTAGTGGCAGCAGAAAGATGGCCTGGTCTGCCTGAGTTGGGAAACACACAGGGAGGCTTAAAGTGAGATTATTTCATTGACCAGATGGCTCTTTAGTTGGTTTAGTCACTTTTCTTTGAGTCTATAAATTCCATTGCTCATTGCACAGTGGCATTTATCAGTGCAAGGTATAGATGCAGGCACTTTGAAAATAAAATTTCACTATAAAACATCACCTATAACTTTACCCAACAGCCATTTGCACAAAGTGTAATGTGTTTGCACACTGACAAGCACTACTGCACAACTTTGGTCACACATAGTCTAGCTGTAGTTTCTACCTTCACAGCACCCAAGCCAGCTTGCTGTAAACCCCTGTAGTATCACTGCTTTTTAGTTCACCTAAAAAGCCCTCACACAGTGGATGGCCACTTTCACAGTTTCTCTGTCTACAGCTTGATAGCTATAGACATCCTTAGACAATGTAAGAATTGTTTCGTATTCACTGACAACCAGCTAATCCATAGAGAAACAGATTCAGTATGTGGGGGATATAATTACACAATGTCATTGGAAACATTGCACTCACACAAAACCATTCAAAATAACATCAGGTTGTCAGTAATATAAGCATTACACCCACCTTACATAGTACTGACCCAAAACCCTGGATCAACATATGCTGAGGCACTTAAAAGCACTCCTCCTAAACCCAAAAGACCTCACAGACATTATTCTGCAAAATAATTCCACAGCAACCCTAAACATACTCTACAAAAACAACACCCAATGCAATACATACAGCCACACCCTTTGGAGCCTCAATTACAAAGCCCATAATGCAAGCCAAAACACTACCCAATATTTTAGTCTTAGGAGACTCCATTGTGAGACATACAGGCATCCCGTTCACCAGGCTGAGCAAGGAGTGAATCACTGTCAGTTGTCTGTCACAGGACAGGATTTGAAAAATCACTCAAGTCATTAAAGTGCAAGTACTAGTATGATTCAGTCCTAGTCCATGTGGGTGCAAGTGACCTGAGACATACCTCCATAAGATGCATGGAAAGAGACATTACGGTGATCTCAGACTATGTGTTCCAGGCTGGTATGTGTCTAGAACTGAACAACATTCTACCTTCACCAGCAATGATACCACAATATGAGCAAAAGATGACTGACGTCAATAATTGGATTAGTTTTGATGTCGTTCCAAGGCAGTACAATATTTGTCAGCATGAGAGGATATGGTCAACAGACAGTGTTTCTTTGCCAATGATGGTGTGTACATGCGCCCTCTGGGCTTTCAAATACTGACTAAAACAATGTTTTCCCCTATAGTGTATTTTCTAGGCATTGCTAGACTGACAAACATTACAACATAGCAAAACCAACCCAAGGGAATCTAAAGGTGTTCTTATTCAATGCCAGGAGCCTAAACAAGAAATTTCTCTCCCTCCAGGCTCTCTTCACCTTGGAGAATGTGGACATCTGTGCAGTTACTGAGACATGGTTTAAAGCCACAGAAAGCTCCCTGGCAGTGCTGAGTTACAATACCTTCCACACATTTAGGCCAGCTTCTATACAGGCAGGGACCAAAGGTGGAAGTGTCTCAATCTATATCAACAACAAATTCACCTCAAGACTTGTCAAACAGGATGAAGTGCTTGAGCTTCTCTGCCCAGGTTTCTACAGCCAATGTTCCATATCATATCCTTGAAAGCTATAAATCACCCTCTATGGCAAAAGAAACCCATAGCTCATACTTGGACTTACTAGAGACTCTCACCATTCAACCCAATACCATATTCTTGAGCAACTTCAACTATCACTGGTGATCTAGGATACTTACATGACTCCAAACTTACAAGCTCAGAGATTCCTGGAATTTGTAAATGCAAACACCATAGACCAGATAGTCCTTATACCAACTAGGAGTGAATGCATACTCAACCTGGTACTCACAAACATGGGAGAATGCTGTAGTCCCACCCCCCCAATATAGCATTTCTGGTAAGGTTGGACTACAAAGTCATCACCTTTGTAAAAAAAATCAATTCTGTGACCCCAGTTAATCCATAACATTTATGAATTGTACTAAGGCAAACTTTGTACTACTAAGTGATAACCTGTCAAACGTTCAAGCCCTGTTTAAACCCTGAGAACACAGTTGTTTATGTGGAATTGTTCACAGAAACCCTGTACAAGCATATCAATAAATGCATACAGACAGTTGCACTCACCAGAAATAAGCCCAGAACTAACTCCAAAAACAAATTACCCTGGTGGAATCCAGACATAAACAGGTTATACAACCAAAGGGAAAGCAGCCATAGCCAAGATTAGGAAGTGCTAAGCCCAGCATGATAAAACACATCAATCTAAACAAAAACTAAGAATGCAAATTGTCTACTAAAGCAAATTTTAGATAAAGATAACCTCCCAGACAAAGGACAACCTCAAGGCTTTCTTTAGCTATGTCTGAAACTTCAAATGTAGCACACAGCAGTGTGCCAAACTGATTGTAAATACAGCCAGCTATATGGAGCCAGAAGATATAGCAAATCTACTGACTGACAAATTCACCTCCAGTTTTACCTGCCTCTTTCCTAGGCCTGCCCCCAGAAATACCATCAAACATAATGCTCCTCAACTATCACTAAGGTGCAGATGCACTCTCTTAAGGCCAAAAACACTGTATTGATGTGCCCCAGTAATATCTCAAGATGCCTCCTAAATAGTCTAAAACATGACTTGTCAGGACCACTAGAGTAACTGTTTAAGCATTGCCTCCAGAATGGCTTTGTGCCATGTGAATGGATGACTGCATTGGTCATCCCACTAACACAAGGGCAGGCCAGCAATGGATCCCGAAAACTACAGACCTATTAGTCTGACTAGTCTCATATGCAAGGCTGTAGAAAGAATTATTATACAAACCATTAATAAGGGCATAGAAAACCTTCAAACACTAGATCCTACCCAGTTTGGTACTGTCAATGATAGAGCATGCCTACTCAACCTGGTGGACTTCTTTGCGAGGGTCACCAAGGCAATGGATAAGGGTAAATGGTGCATACTGCCTACCTTACTCTGGCTAAGGCATTTGCTACAATGCTCCATTTAGGCACTGTAAACAAACATGTGGATATAGGCATTAACTCCTATGTTATGTGCTGGATAACCAGCTGGCTTTCAGAGGTTAGTCACTAGCAAAGCCCCTTTGGATTCTGTTCCGATTCTGCTCCTTTTTGACATCTACTTCTTGGACATCAAGACCAATATCAAGGATCTCTGGTTGACCAAGTTTGCAGATGATTGCAAACTAGGTGCAGTCATAGAATCACTCCCAAGACACTAACATCCTACAGAAAGGGCTAAAATAAACAAATGACTGGTGCAAAAGCCATGGCTTAAAACTCAGTGCCAATAAATATGTAATTGTACCCTCTGGGAAATCAGCCACCCTAGGAAACTACCTCATTGATAACCCACCTCTAAGAGTAGAACCAGTAGTCATGGATTTGAGTACATATGTAGATAGTAACTTGGCTTTCGACCAATGTGTCTAATGTAGTAATAAAATCATTCTGTGTTGCACAACTTATATGCAAGGACATGGCATCTAGTTCCAATGAAGTAATTGTTCCACTGTATTCAACCCTCATTAAGCCTATAACTGAGTACAATGGCCCCTTTGTGGTGTGTACATAACCAAGCATGTGCAACATCTGGAACATGAACAGTGGTATTTCACAAAAAGAATACAGGGTGTAAACAGCATGTCCTGTGTAGATCCCTTCAAAGCCCTATCTCTATACTCTGCCTCTTACAGATTGTCGAGATGTGATCTAAGCTTGACATACATGGTATCCTTGGATCCTACTCTGATGGACCTTTTGCATAACAACAAAATGAACAGCATCAGAATTACTAGATCTAGGGGTTTAGGATACGTTGGAGGGACAGGTATGTGACTCAGAGAATTCCCCTTTTCTAAATCTGGCTTCCCATCCATGTAAAACAGAGCTCTTCCTAAATCCTATTCAAGAGAAACCTGGATTAGTGGATGGGAAACTGGAAATATACCCTGGGTCTAGCACCTATGTTTCTAATAGACAGGGGCAACCTGTAAATTTTGCCCTAGCTTACATATACCACTTAAAATAACCTCTAAGGCACATAAACTTGCAATATATATTTGAGAAGCCTGGCTAGACTTACAAAGGCCAGCACATAAACATGCAAGATACATTTGGGATGTCTGGTTTGGCTTATAAAGGCCTCAGTGGTCATTAACCTAGTTTACCCGTATGAAACTATGAAGGTTTGCAGTTTCTAGGGATTATTGCCTAAAACACACACTGGGGCATATGTGTGGCTACAGTAGCATGCAGGATTTCTTCCATGTTTTATGACACTATTGTAGTTAAATAAGTACACCAAACACATGACATATCACTTCTCCTGTCAGTATTCACTTGGTTATTAGAAGCTGTGGGCATGGCCCTGTGTGCTTCAATGCACTTGAAGTGAATATGCAACAGCTGTATGTCTCTGCAGCTGAATTCTACTCAAGTCGTGTATCCTAGCCAAATGTACACACAGAGAAATGTCTTGCCACCTAAATGAACCTCAAGAACATCCATGCTAAATTCAAGCAATAACAGGAAAGCCAAAGCTTAAACAAAAAAATGATTGCGTTTCTGAAAATTCAATGGGCACATCTATGTATTCATATAATGCAGGCAGGTATTCTTGTGGTGTCTGTCCTGCAATTAGCAATACCGTTTCAAGTTTCCTGTTCCATTAATAGAGTTCTATTCTAGTCTAATGAGATTTACTCTTGTAATATCATGCAAGTAGTTTATTCTCCAAAATGTCCATGTTGACTATTTTATACAGGAGGAACTAAATGAAAATTCGGTGATAGATTACAAAGGAGCACTTGAAGAGATATACAACTGGCAAAAGTTGAGAATGCAGCAGGTCACCATTTTTACATAAACATGATAAAAATAGTAATATTGTGAAAGCTACTATATTATTACAAGTAAAAGTTAAACCAGGAGAACAACAGTTAATTAAACAGCATTTGTAAAGAAAGTATATGCATTTTAAAATATGGTACATTGGTTCCAAAGGATTTAAATAAATAAATGTATATGCATTTTAAAATATGGCACATTGATTCCAAAGGATTTAAATAAATAAATTAATTAATTAATGCATTCATTCATTTATTTTATTTTTACATTTGTTAACTGGGTTAGCCCAACTGGGCTCAGACTGAGAGCCCTTTTTCAATGGAGACCTGAGGAGAAAAGCTCCAGGAATGTAATTAAAAATAAGAAAAAAGCTAACAATTCAAGTTGTAAGATACTTAACTGTACAAAAACAGAGACAAATATACAATACGAATTTATACAGTATTTTGAGAATGCAGTAACAATATGTTTGAGAAATATTGAGAATTAAGTTATTTACAAGGAATGTAGCAATGCCTAATATAAAAAAAAGTCAGAGTAACATCATGGCATAGTACAACAAAGATGCATTTAATAGCATAGGTACTAACTGCAGAGAGAGCAATGTATGTGGACAGTTTAGGTAGATACTGGGCAGATATGTTAATTGAGAGAAGAAAAATTCATTAGGTAATTTGAAGAATTTAATACAAATGTTATGTTTTAAACTGTATAAGGTAGTATCATTTTATTTTAATCTAATTCTATTTAATTTCAGGATGTTTTGATTGTTTTTAATTGAACTGTGTATACAATTATTTCAAATTTATTGTGATGTCACTTCCTTTGAAGGTTTTTCAGCCGAGGGGCTATAAGTGTTTTGTTTATGTTAAGGTGTCATTAAAGTTTTAGCTGTTGTTTTCTGTTACATTGGACTTAAATACATTTTCATTACATGAGGTATACAAAAACAGTCCCAAGTTACAAAATGTTGCTGCAAAAATGAAAACTTTCTTTTAAAAGCTACTTTATGCAATGAATACATGAAAATCCTTTCTAACAGACTTCAAACTGTCCAAAAAAGCATATTTCTCATCCCAAAGTTACTATTATGGTATACCTCAGGTGTTTAACCTTGGCTCCTTGCTCAATTTCATATTTATCAGTTCAATGAATATTTTACACCCTCAGTTAAAGTCAAAATAATGGATATCCTTTGTCAAATCAAAGCTGAACACAATGAAACTTGTTCAATTCAGATTGTTAGCCAGAATGAGCTCCAAAGTATTTTTTATGTGCGTGGGGGGGGGGGGGGGGTTACACCCATTCCTATAGGATGCTACAATGCCTACAACTCCTAACTAATAAAATGCCTCTCAAGTCTCCAAATTATAAGGGTAACTTACAAACACATTTGCTGGAATTTCATTCAGTCTATTAGCTTTACCAAATGGGCTTCAATCTATTTGCTATTGTTCAGATATACAAATACCTAATGCAATATGAAGATGATATAATCATAGAAAAGATTAATAGCATTCAATAAATTAAAATCTCTCTCTCTTTTCTTAAGACTTGGCTTAAAACAATCAAACCTATACTTGAATTGCTTAAAAATGTAGGCACATGCTTTACTCCAAGCTTCATCTGTCAGTCAATGCCATTATTAATGCAATCCAATGACCAAATTGTTATTGCAAACGTAGCATCTAATAAGTATTTTAGCATTACAATAGACAATATACTACAGTCTGCCAACTATATTGGAAACAATATATGAAAGACTGCAAGATAGCTGAGCAGAGGCATAGCTAGGGTGTTGTGAAGTGGACAGCCTCCCCAGGGGCATAGTGTTAGGAGACGCGACTGGCAGATCCTGATTATCTGTCGGTGCTTTACGGCATCAGAAATAAATGCAATCAGAATTGAAGTGTTGTAATGTTCTGCATCATCAGTGCATTACTGGCATTCACGCCAGATTTGATGACAGCGCCAGGCACACCTGGTAGCTACCTAAACTGCTGTAGCCGAAACCCTGCACAAACCAAAATCTAGTTAACTGTGCAATCCCATTTTGTACCCTGACTTCTTCAGTTCTGCTGTCAAAGCTGATATATGGTCACATAATCTGTGCAAACCTGCCAAAGGAAAACTGGAAAAGAATTAAGCTTGTATGCATTAAGAATGTAAACTTTACAACTGTCCTGTCACACAGAATGCATTACTACATTCAATCAGACAACTAAAAGGGTCCTTACTAAAGAAAATAACAGAATTACTTTGGTATTCAGTGGTAACAAACTTACTTCATACAACCTATTGCCCACTACTTGTACAACTAATTCAGGAGCAGATCCCACATAAAACATTGCGGTATGCAAATACTGTAAGCGTAGATGTAAGTCAGTCTAGTAACTGATTTGGACATGGGGGTTTCAGCTTTCACATCTCTAAGATATACCATTATTTCATCCACCCAGAAACATTATCTATTTTGGAAGTATTTCAAATCCTTAACTTAATTTCATCAAATCATCATACAATCACTTTCAAGAGCAGTTACAGTAAACTCTTGATTAACCAGCACCTATGGGGAATGGTAGATGCCGGATAACTGTAGTTTCTAGTTGCTTGAGAGTTATTATTAAAAATAGTGAAAGAATTCAAAACCAATTCAACGAACAAATCCACAAAAATGAGTGTAGAGGAGGTTTATTAAATAAAAAATGTGCTTGGTGGTTTTAAGAAGTGGTCTGCCTCCTCTACACTCATTTTTGTGACTATTAAAAATAGGCCCGACTAATACTGCACCCTAAACTATTTGTTTGGTTTGATTTGTTCTTAGGTTGGGAAGAGAGGGAATTTATTCCTATCTTCCTTTTTAAAAGGTATGTTTCTGTGGGGGGTGGGGACAGAAAGTGCAGCACATGAAAATTGTACTTTATTCCTTCACTGTTTTTGTCTGGTTGCTTGAGAGTTCTGGTTAACTGAGAGTTTATTGTATTTAACTTCTTATACAAGTCATATACATGTTTAAAAATATTGTGGGGCATTCGGAAAGTATCATGACATAGTGCTAATTACTCTGAGATGGTGTTTTTATTTCTGTCCTAGATGCACATAATGGGACTACATGTGCATCTGATATAAATGCTTTCTCAAAAATTAAAAAAAAGCTGTCTCTTGGCAATTAGCATTATGGGATGCCACTGTCTCTTTCTGAAAATCTTGCATACATCTCAACTGTCCAGATTTTCATAGATTGCCCAGATTTTAGCCTCATATTTTTGGTCTGTTTCTCATAAAATTGTAGTTTTCTAGCAAATCATTAGCAAATAATTGAGGGCTGAAGTCAGAATGTAATAATAGACATTTAAGTTTCAGACTTCATACTCTTCAGACAGTTCAAGCTAATATAAATCATGTTATTCCGTCTATGTTTGTAAGAGCAATATTTAAAAATTTCCCTATTTTGGGGCCTTTGTCCCCTCATTATTTATGACTTTGTCCAGATTTCTTGCTCTAAGAGGTTGAGCGGTATGAAATCCTGTACTGTCCTTAAATTTGACAAAAAAAAAAAGCTGTGTTTGAATATTTTTACTCTAAGTATGGATATGGCAATATCTTACTGGATAAATGCATGTGTTTCCAGATTATATATCCATTGTGCTAGTACTCAGCAGATTCCAGACTTAGTAGAATGCTAACCGCAAACTCGTAATAGTCAAAGTTGTTTGTATTTAGCAGAGCCATAGCTGGTCCATCTGTTACCTGGTGCTGTAAGTAAAGGAGCAGTCTGGTTGCTGTTCTAGAACTGTGGAACCAGCAGCCAGCTGAGGAGCAAATGAAAAAAAGGTCTGCTGTTTCTGTTTCTTATACAACACACAAAGAGCTGAAGTGTGTCAGTACAGTAATCCTGACCACAAAAACAGTCAAATTTCATTTCTTTACAAGTATGCAGAAAGTACAGTACAGAACTGAAAACAGGCATTGCATTACCAATCAGTCTTCATCTCACATTTGCACGCACTAACACCCTGCGCTTGGGGCAGCTGCCCACCTCGTCCCATTCTAGCAATGCTTCTAGTACCTAGTGTGCATATGTCAATAAACCTCAGTAGCAAATGAAAATTTTCTTCGTGAGATGGTCCCATTAACAAAACAAAACAGACAATAAATAGATAAATATTATCAAAACAAGAAAAAAAATCTGTTCAGCCGTGTCTTCTATGACTAATATTTTAAGTGAAATATTACTTAAAGCTAGAAAAGGATGCAATGAAGATAACCACAGAGTTGTAGCTTGGTTTCCCAGCCCCATCTATGGTTCCCTAATATGGCCTCATCATCAACTCTAAATTGATGACTCCCTCCCTAAATAAATAAATAAAAAACAGAAAAAAACAGGTCCTTCTTCTTTAAACTGTAACAATGCAGTATCGCCATTCATTTCTGAATGCTGCTACTGAACTACACCACAAAAGGTATACTGAATCACTTCAGACCTGACCATAAATGCAGTATCAATATTCATTTCTGAATGCTGGTACTGAATTTTACTACACAGGGAGTACTGAATTGCTGTGGACCTGACCACAAATGCAGTATTGACATTCATTTCTGAATGTGGTACTGTTGGATCATTTTCCCTTGATACCTTGTACCCTGGACAGCTGCTGTCTTTGCCCACTCAAGCTATTCCCCTGGATAACTATGCTGAACTCCCTACTCATTACACTATCCCTTTACCCATGATGCAGTGTAATGTAATTAAATTACAGAATTTGCATAAAATGTAGTGAACATAGCAAAAAGATATAACTGGTTATTAACTACATTCATTAATTAGGCATAATGTACACTGCTGAAAAGTGGATGAGAAGTAAATGATAGTCAAATACTGACCTAATCTTAACTCCAGAAGGACGAAAGGTCAAATAATTTAAGGTAACAACATAAACGCACAAATAAACCATAAATAAGTGCATCATTCAAGTCCATATCCAATAAACAAATTAGATTCAGTTCCCCAGTAAGAGGGATTTTCCAATTATCTATGTTTCTATCCATCCATGCATCTTTGCATGCACCCATTGATCCATTCACTTGTCCTGGTTGCAGCCATGGTGGTAAGAAACTAAGCAGGATAGACCAGATTTCTCTGTGCTATGCAACAGTCTCCAGATTATGCTGTAAGGGCTTCAAGCATTCTCAAGCAAACTGAGAGATACAATCCTTCCAGCATGTTCTAGGTCTGCCTCCTTCCAGCGGACTGTGCTTGATACATTTCCCAGAGAAAATAGTCAGGGACAGTCTTCTAGATGCCTATCCACCTTATCTGGTCCCCCTCAGGCTCCTCTCCATCGAGTTCAACAGTTTTCTCCAAGATGCTACTGCTTTATCAAGCCTGTTACTCTTTCCTGGACAGTCAGTACAGCCACTGTGCAAATTAACCTCATTTTATTGCTTGTTTGCATGATCTCATCTTGTCAGTCACAACCCAGGGTTTACACCTGGAAAAGAGACTTGGGAGACAGAAGGATTAGTGTGTTTTGAACTGTGTCTAATGACTCAGATCTCACTTCATCACAACTGGTGGACTCAGTGCTACAGTAATGTCAGAGGTGTACCCAGTCACTGTTAATCTTGTGACCCACTCTACCCAAATTTATGAACAATACCATAAGATACCTAAGCTCCTCTACTTAAGAGAGCTGCTCCCTCTTTACTGTCAGAGAGTAATTTTCTGAAGAAGACCATGACTTCTAATATGGCGGTGATGAAGTTTCCTCCTGGCTCCATTCACATTCAGCAGCTTCTTAGCCCACTGCAAACAATAAACTGCGGTCACAACAGCTGAAGAGGACATCAGCAGCAGCAAAAAAATAAATAAAAATGTAACCCTTTTGTCCCCACACTGGACAATTTCCACACCTCCACTAAACCTTGATATCCTGACCATGAAACCCACAAATACAAGGGGCGAAAGGCACACCTTTTGTGGAAATTGAGCATATTCAGCTTAAGGGTAAAAATTTGAAAATATCATTATTTGAAAATGCAGGAAGTGACAAGTGGATGGCATAGCACTATGATCCATCCATGCTGTTTGTATCACATCCCACAAGACATTCTAGAGTACACAGTCATATCCATCCTATGGAACACAGAACACATTTAGACAATATTGGAAAACTCCCAAAAGCCCACCAATGTCACTGCAAAGTTAATTTTTTTGCTATATTCCACTTCTATGGATATGATGGATTCCAGAACATTATTCCTAAATCAGCTGACATACAAAGCATCATTTCCAGCACCCTGGTATACAATTTTCCAGGGAGAATAGAGAATGTGATTCATCTGTAACTGGAACACAGTCTGATTATGAATCCTGAGTTTTTTTTTTTTTTTTACAATTGTGTGATTCATTGAGACATAGCTTTTAGTGTTGTAACAGAAGTATTTGTGATGTGGCTCTGTGAAATCGATGCTGTTTTGGTACAGATAAGTGCCTAGGTGGGAGCAATATTGATTAAATAATTTTTTTCTAATCCTAATAGTTTGGCTAGCACTGAATGGACTTAAAGGAATCAGAAAGTGTCAGTGTTTATGGTAGCTGTTGATGAAGTGAAGTTATGGTTCCAGTTTCCAGAAGTCAAGGAATGAACTAATTTGAAGAGATTTGTTAATTATGTGTTATGCTGGAATAGTAATAAAAATGTCACAACTGTGGATACATTTGGCGTAAATTCTGTCTGATCCACTGCACCCTAGGGATAATATATTTTGAGCCATTTATTTATTTATGCATTCATTTATTTATTTACTGAAGGACAACTGGTACAAATTGCAATTTGGATTTGAAACTATAACTTGCTTTGTTATAATGGAATGGGAACATCACTGAACAGTAACTAGAAGGCACTTTAGTTTGCAAAGTAGAAAGAAAATGGATTGGTAACTTCCCTTGGGGTGGTAACAGCATTACTATTATGACTGAGTATAATATTATTGTTAAAAGAAGATTAGTCTGTGAGATTGTTTGGTCACTTCCATAGGAATGAGGAGTTATTGTTTAGTCTACTTAGTGTATTTGATGCAGCCATGTTTTGTTTGAACTTGCTGATACTGACTGATTTGCCTTGCGCTGACACTAGAACTGTTCTTTTATTTTTATGTACTTTTTTAATTTGCTGTTAAACTAAGGTGGTGATAGACATTTACTTTATGTATGTGAGGTATTTATTCTGGTTGTTTGGAGACCAGGTTCAGCTGGTACATGTAAGCTCCTGAGTAGGTTGAATTATTTAACTTAATTAGGGAGGAGTAAGAATGAATCACTTTGTGCAGCTGTCATCTGAATTTGGAATGAAGCTTGTACTAGTTACGCAATGATCATTTAGTGGTGCTGTGGTAGTACAACTGTATGGGTAATCCTTGCAGGGTTATTTGTTATTATATTGTCTGTGATGATATAATTTATACTGAGGGGTTTATGATTTGTTTTAGTAATAATCTGCACAGAATTATAATTTCTGAAGACTTCACAAGTACAAGGAATTTGTATAGGGTGAGGTCGCACTGAAAATTATAACATGATGTGCGTATGCTTGTGTGAGTATCTATAAGGATGACTTCTAGTCTGTAAATATGCATTGGCTGGAGGGGCTATAAATGAGTGATATATGAAGCATCACTGTTTTCAAAATTATGCCTATAAAATTAAACCGGTTACGGTTAATGTCAGATAGACTGGGGAATTCATCAATAGGTGGGATTTTGCCCGAGTCATTTTTTTCCCCAATGTCTATTGACCATCAGGCCTCCTGTGATCTGACCATCTCATTTTTTTCCACTTCAAGTGAGTGTGAGACATAGGTATTCATCATCCAAGCAGCTAACAGTATTAAGTACTAGATTTATCCCCTGCATCCCTTGACAGCCTGACAACACAGAGCCCCACAATCCTACCCTCAGTGATTTATGTACTGTTCTCAACATGAGTCATCTGTGACTACAATGATGACAATATGGATTAATGGGTACATACAGCTTCACCTTACTGCTACATGCCAGGTATCTGCTCCCACTAGGTGTCACTCATGCAGTAAGGTGGACTCCCCTCCCTCCTAGAGGACAGCTGAACCCTCATTGGCCACTCACTCCCACCCTCCTCAGCTCCTTTTGCTCCAAGTTTAATAACAATGTTAACAGTAGTCTAAGTAATGATTTGTGGAAAAAGTACTTTAAATGAATCATACAGACTACATACCTTGAAGAGCATGTAGTACCCAAGAACCAGAACCAGAATATCTGGTGCCCCATGTCGACTTCTAAACCAGTGCCCCCTCTGTTCCAGTTGGAAAGCAAAAAAAAAAAGGGGAGGCTTCTTGAAGCTGAGGAACAAAAGAAACTGCTCTGCTTTGAAACTACAGCAAATTGCTTGTTACAAATGTAATAGTAGCATGCTATACCTAAATTACAATAAAATAAGTGCATCCTGTACCACAAATGCAGTATCGACATCCATTACTGAATGATGGTACTACACTCCCACATCATTAGCACCAGCTAATCATGCACCCCAGTACCTGACACCCCAGGCAACTGCTCCCTTTGTCCCACCCTCATTACATCTCTGATGTACCTTCTTGAATATTGCTGGCAGTGTATCACTGAAGTCAGCTTTCATATCAGTTTTGCTTTCAGTAAGTTTGGATTTCTTTATGAAAAGCATAAAATGTCTTCAGTGACAAAATACTTTGAAGTGAAGACATTGTTGCTATTCAGATCTTTACTGTGCTTATAGCAGATATAATTTCATGGTTGTCAAAATTGCATAAAGTACTGTCATACCTATTGTAACTACTGGATAGAGTGTTATTAGCTAGGGTGGAACCTTGATTCCTTTTGTTTGAATAATTACTGAATTCTCAGCACAGTGAGTGCATTTGGAAGAAAAGTCACAGATTCTACAGCAGAAGGAGTGATAAGGTGATTTTTGTAATGACATGTATTTCTTCATATTCAATACTACCATGTTTTTCAGTGAGAAGATGAGCTTGAGTAGTAATAGCCACAGATCCCACAACACAAATGCATTCTTCTGGGGTTTGAAAATAACAAAATACAGATGCTTAACTTTAAGTGCTAGGCAAGACAGACTGCACTGTCCAGCCTTATGGAGCAGAGGGATAAAACTCTTATTGTGCCCCAGATGACCCAAGTTTGAACAGTGGCACAGGTGCGAGGATGGGTGTGAGCAGCTGATGCCCCTCACCTATCCTTGGAGGATGGAGACTGCCTAGCTTCTTTGTAGCAGCATTAAGAGCTGTACAGTTTCCACTCTGCAAGTGTCATACTGTTTGGTTGGGAGGTTGTTTGTGTGATCATGCATACATCTCTCGCAGGGAGCAATTCTGGAGCTCAGAAGGCTGCTGCAGACAGTAGAAGCTTAGGACACATTCCCCAGCAGCAGTATGATAACTGCACCAGCATTCTCAATCTCCTCACCAGCCACAGGTATGAGTTGGACTGAATCTGGGGGGCAGGGCTAAGGTGGCTCCAGTAGACCCAGTGAATGAAGAGAAGAGCTGGTGACAGTTGATGGTCAGCTGTTGGGGAGGTACAGCAATCAATCAATAAATTAATAAACAAACAAATACAGACTGCAATGAGCATTATCAAGCTAAGGAGGCACATAAACAAGACTGCATATATAAACTTCAAACAAAAGGGGAATCTGAAGGGGTATGTAAATGGAAATTTTATTTTAATATGGAATAAATTAAATAACATAATCTTGACAAAAGGTAACAATCTGAAGTGTCATGTGCATTGCTTTTTTGCAGTCTTTATTTTTTTTTTTTTAAAACAAGTTTATTGTTTTAACATATAAGAGAAATATCATAACAATTTTATACAAATAATTAAAAATAGGTATTATTATAATATTCAACAAAACAACTAAAGTATTTACAAAGACATCCACTACAATCAGATCAATTAATTAAACTAAAATACTGTGCTATTGAAATTAGAATTTTTTTAACAAATTTTGTAAATTATCCCATACAATAAAATGTGATGTTTTTCTAGTTGTTCTCTTCTAATTGTGCTTATTTCCATATGACACATTATATTCATAACATTTTTAAATTCATTGAACGAAGGAGGTGTATCTGAAATCCAATTTCTAGTTATTATTTTCCTAGCCACTGCTAGGATAGACCATAACAAGGGAAGCTTAATCTTTTAACACATTGAGGTACAGGTGTGTTGAATAATATAAGAGACTTAGAAATAATGAAATTATCTGTAAAAGAGCCTGCAAAAATTCATTAATTGACTTCCAGTATTCTTTCAACTTCATACAGTCATAAAACATATGAGCCCAGTCAGCATTAATTTCTACATTACATCTCTTACATAGATTATCTTTATTATTAATTTTATTCATCATCAAAGGTGTATAAAAGATCTATGTAAAAATTTCCATGTATAAAGTCTCCAGACAATGGAAGATGTAGTTCTATAAGCAGATTCCAATATATATTGTTTATCTTGTTGAGTTGGTGGGTCCCCATTAATAGAGGTGAAATAATTCCAGTATGAATCTACATTGTAAAAGTTTCTTGTCTGATAATTTTATGTATATATGAAAGTTTACCTTTATCAGAAACTTTATGCTGTAAATTTATTATCAAGTAATCAATCAGTTTTGGAATAGATTCTTTAACTGTTATAGACATTAGATCTATTCTATCAATGAGATGTTGTCTAAAGATCTGAACCTCTAACCAGCAAGTTTCTCTTAGATCAAATTCTTGTTTTAAGAAATCTAGATTTTTAACTTTATTATCAGATATCAGCTGATACCAGTACTTTAGATTATTATCTATAGCTAAATGAGCTCCTTCAGAAGTAGATGACATAAGCATACCCTGAGTATAAATTATAGGAATACAATAAAATTCCATTCCCTATACTTAGGGTGCATGAATATAAAGTTACGATAACTAATAATAATATTTAATGGGTAACAGACCATATGTTTAGGTGTAATAGGTGAAGTACAAAATTCCTTTAGCAACCATAACATGGAGTTATTTATAATCATATTTTTATGTGTTAAGGAGATTTTCATGAAGTGCATACTAATTAGCTCCCAATAATCTTTCCATTTTGACATATGACCGATCTATTAATAAAGTAATAACTTTTATAATAGAAGAGATAATATATAAATTAAAGTCTGGAAAAGAAATACCCCCTTGAGACCAGCTATTAGTATGTTTCTTTAATGCAATCCTAGGTCTATTAGGTGCCCTTAAGAAATTTAACATTAGTGTATTCAGTTTCTTGATAGTTATTTTTGTAGGTGAAAGTATTATTGATTGTATTAAGTATAAAATCTTGGGGAATATTATCATTTTAATAATTGTAAGTCTCTCCTCCATAGTAAAAAACATATTATTCCAGGTATTAAAAAGATTTTGTATATTAAGAAAACAGGTATTATAGTTATTATATATAATAGATTTAATATCTTTAGATAGTATTATACCTAAATAAGTTATCTGACCTGAGTTGGGTACATATTTAGTAAAATCACTAATGAGAGTATTTTTCGTATATATAGGTAGTATTTTAGTTTTTTCTTCATTGAATATTAAACCAGAAATACTTTTAAAATTCATCATTTTATCAAATAAAGACTGCATAGAAGAATTAGATCCTGCTGATGTAATGATGAATTTTTGATGTTGTATTTTCTTCTATTTCAAAACCCTCTATGTCAGTACTGTTTCTAATCAAATTAGCCCAAGGTTCCATTACTAAAGTGAATAATAGTGGAGAAAGTGGACATCCTTGCTTTGTACCTTTAAGAATGGGTATTTTTTGTGAAACATATGTTCCTACCTTAATATAAGCCAGCGTTCCTTTGTATAAATGCTCAATTAAATTTACAAATGCATCAGAGAAATTTGTGCACTTCAGTAAGGTAAACAGATAGTCCCAACTTACTGAATCAAATGCTGAACCTATATCAAGACTAATAAGTGTTAAATCTTTCTTTTTCCTATTTGCAAAATCAATTAATGTTAAAGTTCTTCTTATATTATCAAAAGTATTTCTATTTACAACGAAGCCCGTCTGATCTATGTCTATAATGCCGCGGATAATTGTCTTCAATCTATCAGCAAAAATACTCATAAACATTTTATAATCAACATTAAGTAATGAGATGGGTCGATATGAAGAACATCTAGTTGGATCTTTATTAGGTTTTAAAATTGGTGAAATAAATGTATATTGCCAAGATAGGGGGGTTATTAACTCAGTTTGGGCCAGAATAAAAACCTTATGTATTAATGAATATGTAGTTTTAGAAAGGATTTTATATATCTCTGGTATAATACCATCATTACCCGGTGCTTTGTTTGATTTAAGCTTATTTATTTGTGTAATAACTTCTGTATATGAAATACTCTTGTCCAATAGTTTAATCTGTTGTTTATTAAGCTTTTTATTCATGTTTGTGGTTATAAACTCCTTTATTTTATCTTTAGGTTCCATGTTAATGTTGTTATGGTTAATCTTGTGAAAGTGATTTTTACATTCATCCAGTATTTCTGGTATACTAGAAACATTCTTCTTTTTCCTTAGAGAAAAGATTTCTTTGATATGGTTTTGTTTATTCAATCTTTTTGTTTTATTTTTAAGTCTATGTAAGTATTTGGGGCTTATTGAATAAGACAAAAACTTGTATTTCTCTAAAGTTATTTTAACTTTATGAGTTAAAATTTCTTTGTATTTCTCATTTAGTTTGTTTATTTCTTCAATGACTTTCTTGTCCATAATATTTTCTTTATTATTATGTTTATAAGAGTCTAGTTTACTTTGAATATCTAACAATTCCTTATCCCAAGATTTCCTTTTGTTATTATACCATCTGATACTTTGTCCATATAGATATGATTTTAAGGCATCCCAAACATAGACAATGGAGACTTCAGGAGTATTATTTATGTCTAGAAAATGTTGTACTTCTGAAAGTATATATTCTTTATAGTCTTTTAGCTGAGTTAAGTATGCTGGTATCCTTTTGATCTGAACATTATGAGTATTTTTATCATGAATTCAAAAACAATTGAGTTATGATCAGATATAGGACATGAAATGATTTTGGAATTAATTAAATCTGTTACCATCTGGTTAGAAATAAAGACCCTATCTATTTTGAATAAGTTTTGTATCTGTTAGAAAAAAAGGTGTATGGTAATGATTTTGACTCTATCTGATTATTAATATCATTCAAATGATAAGAATTAGCAAAATCATTTAAATGTTTTGCATTAGATGTAATTCTTCTTTTCTTTATAGTGGTAGTATCACTTTCATGTAGTATACAATTAAAATCACCAGCTAAAATAATATCCCCTATAGAGAATGATATGATCTTATCAATATGATGTTTCACTGTATTAATACCAATTCCAGGTATCCAGTATACATTAATTAAAGTGTAAGTCTTCCCATTAATTTGTATTGTAACCATACAAAACATTCCTTTGTCATCCTGATAAGACTTAATGGTTTTAGGAATGGGCATACTTTTATTCCATAAAATAGCCACTCCTCTTTTTTCTGAGTGTGCTCTGAACTAACCAATACTGCATACTTATTAGTGGCTAGTTTATCAATATCTTTTTCAAGAGATGGGTTTCTTGCAGGAAGACTAGATTGGCCTTGTGTAGATTAATGTATCTTATTAGGCTTGCCCTTTTACACGGATTATTCAATCCATTAATGTTTAAAGAAATTCCGTTTAAAGATGTCATTTGGCATTTTTAAACTCAAGAATCTTATGATCGAAATAACAAATAACAAGATAAATAATGTTACATCTCCTCTTTTAGGTGTACCTTTAAATATAGCTGTATTTATTAAATCTCTTATGGGATTTTGTATAGGATTCAATTTTGTTTGTAGTGACAATGAGTGTACAAAATATATTGTGGATGTCAAAACTATATACATATAACAATGAACAAGTGAAAATAATGTAAGGATTAAACCTTGCATCCCGCCTGGAGTTGAAAACTCCAACTTAGAGCAGTATTTACTACTCAAGTTAACCCCTACCCTAAGCAGCAGTACCTCAGCTACCACCTTATCAATTTAATACTAGTTATATTTAACTGAGGTTAACAGTTTTCAATTCAATTATCTATCAAGACAAAACTACACATTTGGTAAAACAGCATCATATAAACTAAAATAAACTTTTTTTTTTAAAAACTGTTCATACTATTATATAGATCTATGTAATATATAACACTTGAATTCTAATAGCATTCAAATAATCTTAATGTTAGAAATCAAGAGGAGAGAAAATTATGTTCTAACATTCATTTAAATCAAAAACTTTGGCTAATATGATTCAGACATTACATGCATTAAGATGCATCTATTTTCTGTCATGTGAATTCTATCAACAGCTTCCAAAAATCTTGAATTGTTTGTATATGAGCATTTACTTAAACTCATTATTGTCAATAGAGTAAAATATTGTATTCATAAAAATTATTATAAATCATATTGCATAGTTATGCAGATTCTCAGAAACACCTCCGTTATTACCTAAAAAAAAAAAAAAAAGCCATCACACACATAAACACAGACACACACACATACATATACACACACACATATACACACACACACACACACACACACACACACACACACACACACACACACACACACACACATACATATACACATACACATATATACATAGATACACACACACACACACACACACACACACACACACACACACACACACACACACACACACACATATATATATCTGATCTCACTGAGTTGTGTGTTAGTAGAGCACTATCCTACTTGCTGTCCCTAGAATACATCTGTCTGCTTTATACAAAATAATGCACAGCAAACACATATTAGTAACCAGATTTTACAATCATGCTAACCTACTGCTTTAAAATATATCACATGACATTTCTTCCAGAATATAGTTATAAGATTATTTATGCTTGCCAATCAGATGAATTAAATGAGTTATAGTAAAGTATATGTTTGGGACACAAGTTTTTAACACAGATTATTATGCTACTGTTAAGTAGATTTTCAAAAACATTTAAATAAATGTTTCATTTTCTATGCCTTCTAAAATAAGATATTTACTTGCTACAAGAAACTACATCATCTAAACTCATCATAACTGACATATTTTATGAATAGAGTATTTTTCCTGAATCTGTGGTGTGTCAGTGTGATAACCTTGTCAATGTTTATACTAACTGCTTTCAGTTTCTCTGTGAAAATTCTGTGAGTGAAGCTTCTGAGGAAACTCATGGACACTATGCATGAGACAGCCCACATCCCAGATTGTCTCCCTTAACATTTTGGCGGGAAACTTATTAAAACTTGTGGCAAACATTCATTTTGTCAATAGAGTAAAATATTGTATTCATAGAAATTATTATAAATCATATTGGATAGTTATGCAGATTCTCAGAAAAAAGCCATCACACTCACACACACACACACATACATACACACACACACACACACACACACACACACACACACACACACACACACACACACATATATATATATATATATATATATATCTGATCTCACTGAGTTGTGTGTTAGTAGAGCACTATCCTATTTGCTGTCCCTAGAATAAATCTGTCTGCTTTATACAAAATAATGCACAGCAAACACATATTGGTAACCAGATTTTACAATCATGCTAACCTACTGCTTTAAAATATATCACATGACATTTCTTCCAGAATAGAGTTATAAGATTATTTATGTTTGTCAATCAGATGAATTAAATGAGTTATAGTAAAGTATATGTTTGGAACACAAATTTTTAACACAGATTATTATGCTGCTGTTAAGTAGATTTTCAAAAACATTTAAATAAATGTTTCATTTTTATGCCTTCTAAAATAAGACATTTACTTACTACAAGAAACTACATCATTTAAACTCATTATAACTGACATATTTTATGAACAGAGTATTTTTCCTGAATCTGTGGTGTGTCAGTGTGATAACCTTGTCAATGTTTATACTAACTGCTTTCAGTTTCTCTGTGAGAATTCTGTGATTTGAAGATTCTGAGGTAACTCAAGGACATTGTGCATAAGACAGCCCACATCCCAGATTGTCTCTCTTAACATTTTGGCGGGAAACTTATTAAAAACTAGTGACAAACATTCATTTAGCAGTGTAAATGCATCTAAACATGACAGAACCTCCACAATGTATTCCACAGATCATCACAGCCTCTATGCAAGTGAAATTAAACTCAAAATTACCAACAAGCAATAAAACTCAGCATTCTTCTCCCATACAAATCCTATTATTCACTGTGCCCACACAGTCTAAAGCATTTCTATATATTAATAAAGAAAAGAAAAAGAGAGTAGAAAATAAAAGGGAGTGAGGCAGAAATAAAAAAATGTAAGAGAAAGCTGTAAGAAGTATATACAATGGAATGTTACTTACTGTTTATATTAATAGAGTTAAAAATAAAACATATTATTTACTCTTATTTAGTTCTGATTATTATTAGTTAAAACATGACAGATTATTTACAAACAAGCATAAGCAGTATAATCAAGAAAGTATAATTAGAAATAGCATTTGAAGAACTTATAAACTTTTACAAGAAATAAATATGTTATTATTTTATTAATGATATTTTCATTACTGTTGTCTCGCTGCCCTCCCCCACCCTTTACCCACTACATAATCTAAATAGAATGTCATTGTTTAAACAAAGAAAATAATAAAAGAATAAGGAAAAAAAAAGGTAAAGATAAAAAATGTATCAAATTACTAACCTTACTTTTTTCAGAAAGAAAAACAAATCGAGTCACAGCCTGCCATTAAATCCTCAGGCATTTTGACTGGTTATGAAACAAAACATTTCTTTGCACATAGAGAATAACTTTGATTAAATCTTTTCCAAAATATTTGTGGCTTTCTGGAAATGCAGGAACTATATTCAAAAGATTAATAATGAACTAAAATGATGAGAGAAAAAAAACATATAACAAATCATTTGTGTTTTAGTCTCTTCTTCTTCTCTGAAGTCTTCCAGGAAGCTTCAGTTGCCAATCTCTTTAATGAAGAACTAGCCCATTCCATTTCTTCTATTTTATCCAAAATCCTTTTTTCTTTGACAAACAGTAAAGCAGAGTCTAAATCATCGAAGACCTTAGGACCATCAGGAAGGAAGATTTTAAGCTTGGCAGGAAACAGAAGGTATGTTTTAAACTGTGCTTTTTAAGCTCCCTTATTAGTGGCAGAAAAACTTTTCTTTTAGCAATTACCATGGAAGAATAGTCATTGTCAAAACGCACAGTTGTCTCATTAAACTTAACAGGAGCTTTAGCCCAAGCAGATTTAAGAACCATCTCTTTATCAAAGATGATAGAAATCTAACTATAACTGATCTAGGATAGTTTTTGTTAGAGTTAGTATTAGCTATAGATCTATGTGCTCTTCGATACCAAAAGAGAATGCTTCTGGTAAATCTAAAGTTTTAGGGAGCCATGTTGTTAAAAAGAAGTAATATTGTTACCTTCAATATTTTCTGGCAGTCCAAAAATCCTAATGTTATTGCCTAGATCTATTTTCCAGGTCATCCAGCTTTGTTTGTAAATGTGTATTTTGTTTCAGCAGAAACTCAATGTTGATTTCCTGTTCTTGTATTTTATTTTCCATGTCATTCACAGCTTCTTCTATGCCTGTCATCTGGATCTTCTGTTGTTGCAGGTCCATATGTAACAAGTCTATTTGTTTTGTAGTTTTTCTATGAAAGTGTCTATTTTAGTATCCATTTTATCCATCTTAGCAGTAAGTTGCTGGACTATAATTATCAGAGACTGAAGTTCTTTCTTGATGCTGGAGTCTTGAGAATTTGTCTTACTGGAACTCATTTCAGACTGATAAACTGACAGGAAAATTTCCAAAGTAATTTCTGACAGGAATATTATTAAGATTTCCTTTCTTTTTTAGATATAGTTCAAGAACTATATAAAACAAACATATTTAGAAAGAAAATTACTTCAAGAATTCATTTTTTAAATAATTAATTCCTGTCAATGTAATGAAATTGGTGGAGCTGAAGAAATCTGCTGCTATCCTGTGTTCATCCTTGGCCACGCCCCCTGCAGTCTTTATTTTTGTGCTGACCATTTGCTATGTCTCAGTATCTCTCTTCTTTCCAACATATCTACTCCACCACACCAAGCAATTCTTCCTCCCCACCTCTAGACTTCGACTATCAGTGGGTGTCCAGACGTGGGGCAAGGGAAGTGATTAATACAATCTCCTGGTATGGCATCATTCTTATTGCTAGATAAAACTTGCAAGGTTACCCACACAACTCTTTCAAGCTGTTTTTGTGTGGAGTTGCTAACTTAACACATTTACTGGCTTATTTTTCTACCTCCAAGTCTGCACTTAGTAGCAGCCCACCTATTCATATGTCAACTTTTTCACCCAGCCCTCCCATAAACATGCTGGCATCTCTCCCTTTTATCTGGCTCTCCAGTGCTTCATACGGTAGTTAGACCAGTGCCACCTGCATGTCAGACAAATGAGTGTGAGTCAGCTAACAAATGCCATCTACATTACTGTATCACAGAGCTCACACCTGATATGCTCTTTACAAAATCACCTGAAGCAAAGAGGGTTTTGCAAATGATTTTGTAGCAGCACTTCCTGAAATTGCAGGATTCATGGGCACTACATCACGTATCATGATATTCACTCACTTTCCATTCATTTCAGCTTTTCCTGAACCTGCTACACAGACCACCCTACAAGCAAAAAAAAGTTTACTTAATAAGCATTGAAGTTGTACAATTATACAGTCTTCCATCACTGGAACATTCATCTATTATTGACTCTAAAGCAATCACAATCTCTACTTATGTATACATAGCACTCTTCTGTCTTGTGCGTCAGTAGTGAATAAGCTAGTGGGGACCTTCTCACATTATCTTGCAAAAACATCTGAATGCAGCTAAGTCTAGCATTTCATCAATACACTTTTTCTATACATATATATATATATATATATATATATATATATATATATATATATATATATATATATATCTTAGAATTTGGGGTGTCATCCTTTTTATCCAAGACTTACCTGCCAATGGCCCAGTCATCAAAATTTGCTTCTCAATAGACCCATTTCATCAGCTGTGCACATTGGTTGAATACACATTCTTTGTTGATCTTCTTGAATATTATGCAAATCTACATGGAGAAGGGAGAGACACTTAGTATTGTGTGGGACTGTGCTGTTTCAGCATTGTGGAATGGGGCTTCCACACATATGCCCCAAGTGAAGGAATCCACACCTTCATGTGTATAAAAAGGGGTCTAGTTTAGTTGACCGAAACGCCAGTTCACCGACACGCAGAAGACTGAGACCAAACGACCGAAAACGAAGGTGATCGACAAGGTGAAATCCCGACAGCCGAAAGACCAACATGGGCAACGTGTGAGCGTGACTCGGTAAGTGTGCGATAGTGAGGGATTTAGGGTTAGGGAGCGGACAGGTAAGTGTGCGATAGTGAGGGATTTAGGGTTAGGGTGTGGGAAAGGTGAGTGTGCGGTAGTGTCGGACTTAGGGTTCGGGTAAGGTAAGTGTGCGATAGTGACGGACTTTAGGTTTAGGGGTGGGTTAAGTGAGTTAGGGTGCGGGTAGAGTAAGTGTGCGGTAGTGTCGGACCTTAGGGTTAGGGTTTGGGTTAAGGTTAGTGGATATGTAATTGTGTGTAATGTGTAGTTTACATTTTGTGTGTAGGTGTAATGGTGTTCGGTTTTGTGAGTTGTCGGTATTGTGTGTTTTCGGCTGTTTGGTCTCGGTGTTTTGCGTGCCGGCGAACTGGCGTTTCGGTCAACTAAAGTAGACCCATAAAAAGATATATGCAGAAGCAAAGAACTGTGGCAGCTGGACTGGAAGCTAGTGCTCTCACCACAGAGACAGAGTGTGCACTGAGACCTGCATTCCAGAGAGGAGATGGAATCAGTGGAAAGCTGATCTCAATGCAGAGGGTTAAAGAAGTCTCATCTGAGATACCTGGATGGTGAAGTGTGTAACTGTAGAGGGTAGAAGAAGCATGCTGACCTGAGAAAGGAAGGCAACTGCTGTAAACCTATAGAAGTAAGAAGCTTTTCTACAGTGAGTTAAGCATGCTGCTGTTAAAAAGCAAGACAGATTGTTTGGATGTTTACTTTGTAAGTGCTCTGTTTTTTGTAAACTGCATTCAACTATAATTTGAAAAACAGTTGTTACAGAAAAGGAGCCTGTGAACTTGAATTGAACTTAAACTGACAACAGATGTAAACTGTGTATATGTTTTGCTTACTGCTTCCCAAGTTTAAAGGTGGAGAACTTTTTCTTTCATTTGTCCTTGTATATACATTAAACATAATCAGTAGAACTTTTTCCAAAGCCTGTTTTATTAATAACAACAGCCTTTATTATTTTACATTGGTAATCTTAATTGGTCAAACAAATGTTTTTCACATAAAGTGGAACATTTGCGGATTCCTAACTACCTGCTCTGTACCTCAGTAGTTTACCCACCCAGGAATGTTACACTGCTACTAACTTTGATTTGTGCTTTGCCTGGATTCAGTTTCCTAATCCAGTGAGAGACATGCATTGTGGTTTACTGTTATGCTAATCTGAAAAAAGAGTCCTTAAACTTTCCCCTGCCACACCCAAACTAGTGTCAGTTAGAAACAGAAGCTGGACTCTAAGAAAAAAGTATGTATAGTTACTACTGAATAATATTGAAAGAGTTACATGGGAAACAGTGTTATAATGGCAAATAATCTGAACATTTACAGCAAAGCAGAATACTAATGAAATTTCAGAAATGTTAACAAAGCAGCACATAGTGACTTTGGTGAACTCGTACAAAAATAGGTTCATAGGTGTGTACTAGGCTAATGGCCCTGGAGCCTTTATACGCTTAGCCCCTGGCATCATGCCACCTGACCTTAGTTCCCATTGCCTCTGTTGAGTAAAGTCACTGGAGTGATCCCTGGGGTGAATTTTCTATTTTCCATCCACTCATCAAGATTTCTCTTGAAGAGGGCCAGTGAGGTGCTCTGCTTGACATGGATGGGAAGTCTATTCCAGAGCATGGGCAGTCTCTGGGTTATGAACCTGCCCCTCCAGCATGTTTTGTTGATTGTGGCAATGAGGTTGAGGTCTCTGGAGTGTGTGTTGTGGAGGGATTGGGATTTCTTTAGATGTAGCATTTCTAACAGAGCTGGGTCAGACATGGCTTTGTAAGTCAAGCAGAGATCGCCTCTAAGTATGCGATATGAGACAGAGAATAGTTGGAGTTTTTGGAGTCTGTCCATATAGGACAAATGTTTAAGGCCTAGGATCTTCTTTGTGAGGCACTTTTGTGGCCTCTCCAGTTGTTGCAGGTGTTTAGTGAGGTACATGCCAAATGATGCATTGTACTCGATGATTGGCCTAATGAGGGAAGAGTAGAGGGAGACATTGACCTCTTTCTTCCTGGATGCAAAACCCTTAGTAATGATATGTGCCACATAGAAGGACTTTCTGACCACAATGTGGTGGTCAAAAGAGAGGTTGCTGTCAACCTGTGTTCCCAGATCTCTTATAACGCCTTCTGTGTTCACTGGACTACCATCGATGTGGTAAATCATGGGAACTGGGTTTTTCCCAAAGGGAATGATGACACATTTTTTGGCATTGTGGTTAAGCCCATGGTTCTGACACCAGTCGTTGGTCTCAGTGAGGCCTTTCTGTAGGATGTCAACATCACTTGGGGAAGTAATAATAGCTTCCAACTTGCAATTGTCTGCAAAATGGGAAATTCTTTGGTAGCATAGAGTGTGTGTTCAGAAACATTGATAAAAGGAAAGTACTAAGAATTTTTTTGCAACACAAATTTTTCATAGTGTATTTCTTGAAAACATTAGTCTGTTAATTCTGAATTGTGTGCACTTACATGACTGTGCAGTGTGTTCTCAAATGAAGCATAAACAGTGTTCACATGCCATGTTTGTTGTCCTGAAACAGTTCAAGAAGACTTGAATACACACAAATAAATCTAGTAACATTTTTACATTGTTCTGGTTGACCAGTTCTTATACAAAAAAAAAAAATCTTCTGGCAGGAAAAGGGTGCTGTAACGACAGGAATAAGTCATGGGAAGGTATGCTGACTTTAAATGAACCGTGTACTAGAAAAAAGTAGAACCGAAGCAAATAAGAGCCATCACAATTAAGGAAATGTTGGAAACTCGAGTTCAAAGCTTGTAGCTGTTTTGTGGGTCTAAAACTGAATCTTCAACATGTTGCTGAAGGAAGCTCTGAGAAAGGCATGTTGCCACAGTGAAAAGATACTGCTTACACTGACAAGGTATTGTTGTTTGCTCTGTGAATTGTCCTTTGTTTAAAGCAAGCAAAATCTGCCAGAAAATGAGTAAATAGCCTATAAAGATAAAAGTGTCTTGTGCTGTTTATGTAATATATTGTGTGGCAGAACTTGCCTTTGGCTAGGAGCTGTGTGTGAAGGCATAATCCCAAATTACTTGGAAGAAAAAAAGAATGAAAGAATGATGTACAGTATACAAAAGTTGCTTACAAACAGAAGAACTGTGCACAACACTAAATCCTGCAGAGTACTTATATAATTCTTCTCCCTACAGAAAATTGTGATGGCCATCACCCGAAGACACCCTGAATTGGCCAGCTTGCCTGGTACTTAGAAAAATACTACTGAGAAGACCCCCCACCAACAAGATTGTGTAAATGAATCCATCTTGGGTGCTCCCTCCCTGCTTTAAATGCAAAAGGAATACATCCGACCATCACCTGAAGACACCCTGAATTGACCAGCTTGCCTGGTATGTAGAAAAATACTACTGAGAAGACCCCCCCCAACAAGATTGTGTAAATGTATGTTGCTTAACACTAATTAAATGTAGACTTGATGTACTATCTATAGAGTTAAGCTGCCTTCCCGTGTGTGTGTTCTAGCAGTCTACCGCAGACCGTTTGCCCTCTCCCCCTCCTGTTATCACTACCCTAGAATATATTTAAACCTAAGACTGGTCCAACTATCCCTGCTGTTTGCTATCTCCTTCTACCATTAAGTGGCAGCATCTACCAATATAGATCCTAGATATTCTTTATAATCCCAACAAGTTTTATTTTTTCACAAACAGTTGGTTATGAGTTAATATCCTTAGACTGTAAATATCTTCTGCCCCCTGCTAAACCACCCTCTGTAAAGGCAGCCTTCTTTTTCTGGCTGAAAATAGTTAGCTCATACCTTTCAACTACAGCCTTTAAACTGCTCTTTCCTGATACTTTTTCTGCCATACTCACCTCTATTAAGCCCTCCCCCCTCCTGGAATTGTTCTTCCTACCAACTTTCCACCCCTTTAGTCCCTCCTACCTTCTACCCCTCTAGTCCAACCACCTTTCCTCCACCTATCCGCTCCCCCATAGCTAGTTTCCTCCTGGAGTTTACTTATATCTCCTACAGTCTGTGGTGCCATTTTTAAATCCTGTCCTGAGCATCCATGGCTCCTCTGTGCTGGTCTTGCGGTCTAGGCTGCTTGTTTTCACCTCCCGGTACGTCTTTTCAGCATATCTGTCTATCATTTGCAAGCCTCTAAGCAACTATTGTGCTAAACTCCACGTTTTTACTTGTAACTGTGTTTTTGGGTTATAGATGGCCTTGTGCTGATGGCTATCACTCCAATGCAATGTTTGTAACTGTGTTGTATGGTTATTGTTGGCCTCGTGCTGACAGCTGAATTTGTCTGTGACCTACATGTGTTTTTGACCTCTGCAAGCTGCTTTTGGGACAAGTGGGGCTCTTTTCTACACTGACTAATGCTGCATTAATTTTGCATGGGTACAAGGGGCTTGACTGAATACTGTTGGCTTGTCAAGACCAGAAAACTGGTGTAATGATGTCCTGTTAAAAGGACGCCAACCAAAGTGCATCGTTGAGTGCCGGATAGCCTCTTAAGGTGGAATAACAATCCCCCTTGAAGTCTTATACTTAAAATCAGGTTTAGCAGCCATTTTTCTTTCCATTTGTAACTATAAGAGCTCCACACAGCTTCTACATGGATTTGGAGACCGTTTTGCCCTATATACTGTACTGTTTGACTGCTTGTTTTGTAGTGTGTCATTTGCCCTTTGCTTAGGTTAATTACCGGCTTAGTAGCTGTAAGCTGCTTTTTGTGATGAGTGGGTCTCTCTTTATGTTGTTGCCAGTTGCATTACTTTAGTCTGAGTATACAGCACTCAACTGTTGCACTTTGCTGGCCTAGTCTGCTCTCCAGATGTCCTATTAAAAGGATGCCAATGAACATATATTGTTGAAGGCCTGTATTTCTCTTTCAAGGTGGATTAATGGTCCTACTAGAGCCTTTAGCTTAATTACTGACCTAACAGCTCTTTTTCTTTTCTGTTTGTCTCTCTAAGGGCACCACATGGCTTTTATATTGTTCTGAAAACTGTTTTGAAAACTGTTCAGCACAAGTTATTGCACAGCATGAACATACCATAGTTTACTGTGTTAGTCTGTTGAGCACTATATATTGCACTGTTTAGAGATTTTATAGTATTACTTTATCATTTACCCCTTGCTTTCTGCTGCTTATATTTGGCTCTACTGCTGTATAACCCTGTCCTCTCAAATGGACTAGGGTCAATGATAGAATGCTGAACTGCTGAATGAATGTTTTGTTCTATTTAATGGAGCCTATATTGCCTAACTTGTATTGTTCATAGCATAATGTCTGCTGCTTTCCATTGTTAATCCCCTAAACCTGATCTTCCTCTACATACTTGCTCTAGCCTCATCTAACCATAGCCTTTCTCTACTACTGTGCTTTGTTACACCCTCCTTTCTTCTCTAAACATCCCTTACCTTCTACCTTCCCCTCTACATCTGCAATATTAACTAACTCAGTGATTGTCTCCATCTCTTCTACAGTAATCCATCCCGGGTGCTCCCTCCCTGTTTTAAAAGCAAAAGGAATACCTCCGGCCATCACCTGAAGACACCCTGAATTGGCCAGCTTGCCTGGTACTTAGAAAAATACTACTGAAAAGACCCCCCTAACAAGATTGTGTAAATGTATGTTGCTTAACACTAATTAAATGTAGACTTGAAGTACTATCTATAGAGTTAATCTGCCCTCCCGTGTGTGCATTCTAGGAGCCTACCACAGACCATTTGCCCTCTCCCCCTCCTGTTATCACTACCCTAGAATATATTTAAACCTAAGACTGGTCCAACTATCCCTGCTGTTTGCTATATCCTTCTACCATTAGGTGGCAGCATCTACCAATATAAATCCTAGATATTCTTTATAATCCCAACAAGTTTTATTTTTTCACAAACAGTTGGTTATGAGTTAATATCCTTAGACTGTAAATATCTTCTGCCCCCTGCTAAACCACCCTCTGTAAAGGCAGCCTTCTTTTTCTGGCTGGAAATATTTAGCTCATACCTTCCAACTACAACCTTTAAACTGCTCTTTGCTGATACTTTTTCTGCCATACTCACCTATAGTGTTCTTTCCCACTCTGATTGCCCTATGGGCTCACTCCGCACCCCTACCCTGCCCCCATTTCCCACCCACCCCCAGTACTCCTACCTTTATTCCTATCTTACCCCACCCTCAGAGCCTAATTACCTAATACCAGGTCCCCTCATTACTCCTCCCACCTATAGCCATCCTTCTTAAACTCTGTAATCTGTACTCCACCCAATAATTATAGTCCCCTCCTCTTTCCTTAAATCTCTAGAATACCTCCATCACTTTTAAACCCTTTCTTCTTCATAGCCTTCTCTATTTTCCTAACCATTCATACCACTCTCTCTTTGCTCCAACATGCTCTCCTCAAGTTATCACACCCTCCAGTCCCCCAGCCTCCTCTTTCTGTTCCTACTTCCCTTATACTATGCTACCTCATATTCCACCTATGCTTGTCCAATACCACCTAAAAAGACAACTACCATACAAACCCAACTTCCCCCTCATTCTTACTACCATTTCCACTCTATCTCCTCTTCTTTCATTCAGCCCAACCCTCTGTACCTATTCTACCCTAAACTCTTCTCCTATAAAGTCAAGATACTGTCACCTGCTCCAATCTACAATCTACCAAAAGTCATGCCTGGCAGACCAATATGACTAAAGGATATCTCCTTCAACAACCTAGTCCAAGCTGGTGATATCCATCCTAACCCTGGTCCTACATCCTTTATTAACAACACTCATCCCTTAACCTCTTTTTCCTATCCCAACACCCTAAAGATTTTTACAATTAATGCACAAAGTCTAAACAGCAAAGTACACCAATTTCAAGCTTGGTTAAGCCATAATCAACCAGATATCTTAGCCATCTCTGAAAGCTGGCTCAAGCCCTTTATCTCCGACTCTGAGATTCTGTCCCCAGGATTTCACTGTCTCAGAAATGACCGACTAAATAAAAAAGGGGGAGGCACTGCCCTAGTGTACTCCAAACTTCTTATCTTAATTCCCCTCCAAATTCCAATTCCTTAATTCCAGAACACTGAACTAACTGTTGGAATTCTAAAACTAAATAAACATAAAAATATCTGCATCATTGCCCTATATATATCACCTGGTAACAATATCTCTACACTTGAAAATATTCTCTTATGGGCCTCTACTGAAATTAACTATGAAACTTATATCCTTGATGATGTGAATACTGACTGGAATAAAATCAATTGCCCTTCTCCCTCCCTATCCATTAACCTCTATAACTTCACTCAAATAATCCTCTCCATCACTCGACCTAACAAAATAAACCCTCCCGGATCCACTATAGATTGAATCCTAGTCTCAGATCCAAATAAAATAATCAATTCTGGCACAATTCCTGATACCTTTAGCGACCACCTCCCAGCCTTCATGCACCGCTCAACTAGTTCCTCCCTACACCAGCATCAGTACATTCATGCTTGTAACCTCAGCAGATTCAACCCAACTACTTTCTCAAATATTTTCAAACAAATGAACTGGAAAATTGTAAACATCCTTCCTCTTGACAAGGCTATAGAATACTTCAACTCTGTCTTCATTGATACTTTAAACTCACTAGCCCCACTAAGAAACAAAAGGATAAAAACTAAAACTACTCCTTGGCTATCCAAAGAGACAAAACAGATTATGCACCACAGAGACAAACTATGGAAGCTTTACCAAAACAATAAACTGGACAATACCTTGCTCCAATATAAACAGCTCCGCAACCGTGCAAAACGACTAATCACCAAAGACAAAAAATCCTACTATATCAAACTTCAGTCCAATAACAATAAAACCTCCCCAAAAATTCTGGAACTCAGTAAACTCACTCCTCAATCCAGGCTCCAAGAATAATTCCTGTCCTGACCCAAGTAAATCTGATCTAGAACTAGGCTCTGAATTTAACTCATTCTTCATAGACACTATTACTACCATCACCAAGACATTTCCAAATAATAACCAAACTGCTCTACACTCTTCCCTTCTAACTCAACTCATCTGTTTGAACTCAAACCCATCTCCACTAACTTTATAAAAAAACTTTTGTCCAAACTTAAACCTTGCTCTAACGCTCCCAACAATATTCCCTCTTAATTCCTAAATTGTGCTGATGATGGCATTGCACTCCCAATCAGCATCATTATCAACTGATCCATAAAAGAATCATACGTTCCCAAACTCTGGCGCTCGGCTTATATTCTTCCTCTTCATAAAGGAGGCAAAAATACCAGCATCTCAAACTTTCACCCCATTGCTTTGCTCTCGCCAATCTCCAGAATCCTAGAAAAATGCATCCACCTCCAACTTATGCCTTTCCTGACCCAAAACAATCTTCTCACTCCTACCCAGCATGGCTTCCATCCAGGCCATAGTACAATAACCACTCTACTCTCTTTCCTAGAAACTGTCAATCAAGCCCAAGATTCAGGCCACTTAGTTTCTACTGTTTTACTTGATCTGTCTAAAGCCTTTGATACTGTTTCCCCACAAGCACCTTTTCTGTCATCTCAAACCTTAATTTCTCACATAATGCTTTATCCTGATTCTCCAGCTATCTGTCAGACAGATCACAGGCAGTCAAATGGAAGAACTCCATCTCTTCCTTCCTACCTACACCAACTAGTGTACCACAGGGATCCATCCTTGAGCCAATGCTTTCTAACATCTTCATCAATAACTTTCACACTGCTATTCCTGATGCTAAAATCATTCAATGCGCAAACGATTCAACCTTAGTCTGCTCTGCCTCAAACCTCTCTTGATTGCTGACTAAAACCCAAACTGCCTTCTCAACAACTGAAAAGTGGATGCGCCAAAACCACCTATCTCTCAATGCAAATAAATCAAAGATTCTACTATTCCCTCCCACAAAGACCCTCTCCTACGATAAAAACAACTTCAAAGTCTATAGTCAAACCAACTCACCTATAGAAGCAGTCCCCTCTGCCAAACTACTTGGCATTGCTGTAGATGAACACCTCAAGTTTGATTTTCATATTCAACAAAATATTAAGAAAACCCACCAAAAGCTAGATATGCTGTATAGGAATAATCGCTTTCTCTCCAACTCTACTAGGCAAACTCTAGCCTCGACTTATCTTCTTCCTTCCTTATTATACAGAGCCCCTCTCCTAACAAACCTGTCCTCCTCTATCACCTCTAAACTAGAAAACTGCTACAACAAAATCTCTAAATTTGCCTCTAAATCTAAAAATACCACCCATCACTGCCTAACCCTACAATCCCTGAATTGGCTTGAACTCCCAAACTACCTAGACTATCTCCAACTCACTACTGCACATAGACTCATATTTCACCCAACAAAATGTCCTGCTCTAACCAACATCTTTCCCCCTTATACACCCATCAGAACTTAATTAGTATCCATAAACCTAAACATCCTGCTGGACAACTTCTCCTATCTTTCTCACTAGGCAAAAAATGGAATTCCCTTCCCTCCACACTAAGAACCATACCAAACTCAGAAAATTTCAAAACCCAACTATTCAAACACTAAATGGAAATGTACCTGCCTTCACCCAACCTAATCCAAGGGGGTTCTCGCTCTGGTTCCCAAGCTCTACAACTCTCATAGTTATCTTCCTATGAGCCTATCTAAGCTCTCAACAATTTCTATAGCTTCTCTCTAAGCTCCCACCTCCTACAGCTACCCTCACACAGCCCAACCTTGTAAATATTGGAAATAGCATTCTACTGTTGATGTGTGTATGTAAAGCGTATTTACATTTTCTTAAAAGGTTTGTTTGTAAACTGTTTCCACACCTAACCCGTATCTGTTTTCCTCATATGAAACTGTATGATCCCTACCTTCAAACTTAATGAATTTGTTAACTATGCATGATACTGAATGCATTTATGAGTAACTATTCTACATAAGATCTTTAATATTAACTACCATTTGTATTTAAATTGTATAATGCATCTTAGAGCTTTTCTCCCCGGGCCTCCACTGAAAATGGGTCAATTCAGCCCAGTGGACTTCCCCGGTAATCAAATTGCAAATAAAATAAAATAAATAAATAAATAATAAACTGTATGAGAAAAAAGAATAAAAAGCATAAAAAGCATTCTAAGTGTTGAGGTATTCACAGTAAGAAACTGTTATACCTTCAAACAGAAAAAGGTACAATGCTATGCCTACATGCTAAATTGCTCTAACCACAAAAATGTACCTATCATTGTAAAAAAAAAAAACTTACTTTTTTATTACAGTTGTATTGGATGCTTGTATCCTAAATGGTGGTGTGTTGTGAAATTGCTTTGCCATTACCCTGCTGACATTTTGTGAAACCCAAAACAGATGTGAGGTACAACAGCTGAGAACAGCAACATCATAGATTTCTGCAGAATTTCCAGATTTTAGCCTCATAGTTTTGGTCTGTTCCTCATAAAACCTTTGGTTTTCTGGCAAATCACTGGGATGATCTGAGGAATGATGTCACCAAATAATGATATGCATTTGAGTTTCAGATTTCATATCCTTCAGAAAAAGCATGCTAACACAAATCCTGTTATTCTAGCAACTTTCTAAGTTTATAAGAGCAATATTTCAAATGTGTCGCTATTTGGGGGCCTTTGGTCCCCCATTATGTCAGGCTTTGTCCAGATTTCTTGTAGAAAGAGGTTGAGAGGTATGAGCAAGAGAATGTTATCATCACAAATAAGTAAGCAAACGCCAGCTTGTAAATGATACTGAAGAACAGGGTTTGTTTCAAATGATGCAGATGAAGAAGCAAGAACTTATGAAAAAAATAACTGAGGCCTAATCAAGAATGTACAACAAATGGCTCACAAACAATAAAAAGGAAACCAGACACTCTCCCAAGGTTTTACAGCTTTGACAGAAACAATTGATTGAAGAGGTAGAATTGCAAAGTCAGCCAAGGATGTACTGTTTCTAAGCAAACAGAATCAATAGTAAAGTTGGAACAGATGATTTCTGAAAATGTAAATAAAAATAGGAGTACTAAAAAAAGATTGTTGATTGGCCTTTTCTAATGAATGAGTTGTCAAAATAAAACTAAGAAATTCAGCCTTATTGAAAAGGTTCCCTGAACTTTCCAAGCACGTCAGAGCAGTGAAACAAAATAGTAATCCTGACAGTTCTTAGCAAAGGGATGTCACAAGCATACACGAACAAGTGGTGTACAAAACCGAGTTTAGGTTCTCTGAAGAAAGGAAATTAAAAATTAAGAAAAGATGTGGAAAGTGTGAAACTGGTGCAGAAACAGTCCAAGCAGAATCAGAAAAATCAAGCTTAAACTATCTGAAAGAAAAGAGAACATGCTTTAGTAGAGTTTGAAATGGTGCATAAATTGGAAAAAGAGCTGAACTGTTGCCTGAACTTGAATGACAAAAGGAAAGTCAGTTTCAAACAGAGGCTGCTGTTGTGTAATTACAAAATAAAAAGGGAGAAATGTGGCAAGAGCTACAAAATAAGGACGCTGCCATGTTTGATCTAAAAGTGAAATGCCAGAATGTGCAAGCTGATATGAAATTACTAAGGGCACAACTCCAAGAAAATGAGAATAAAGTAAAAAAATGTATACATGTTCTTGCTCTCAGCAGTGAAATGTTTAAGGAAATCACTTCCATAAAGCAAAAGCAATACACTTTGGTCTAGCTAATACAACAAGAAAAATCTGAAAGTGCAAAGGAAAGGAAAGTTAATATTTGACAAGTACTGTATATAGTAGTGAATTAAATGCACTTGGCCTGCACATACATAAACTGGAAGAAAATGCTGAAGAAATTAAATCCTTGTTAATGTGTTACAGGAAGAGCAGATACTGTTATGTGATATTGTGCCCAAGTTAACCATTAAGTGCAGAAACCTGGAAGTTGAAAGTAAGACTTGTTGCAAATCTTTGGAATTTGCTAAAATCAGTCTCAGGAAGCAAACAGTAAACTAAAACACTGTGAACTAACCCTGCTTCTCATACAGAGCTGATATGAAAATGTCATAATTGTATAACAAACCTGAAAACAAGTATAACTCCCTCAAGCAGAAGGAAGAACCTCAAACTAAACTTCTGAGACAGAGAAAAGTGAGATGACTACTGAACTGCCCTGACACTCAGGGCCTGAAGGCTATAGAAATAAACAGAACTGTATTAAAGGCCACTCTAGTGAGCCCGGTAACATTGTGGAATAGACAGGTGCAGTATTAGAACACATGAAAACAGATGCAAAGTTTATTATGCCTTGTGTGTGCTTTACAAGGATTGAAGCCCAGGTGGTGAATGTACAGTTGCCAGTATCTAAAGTTGTGATCTATGCACCTAAAAATAAAAGAAATGTACTTGCAAATGAAAGACATACACAAACATATAAAAGAAATGTAACTGAAAAAAAATCAAAAATTACAAACCAAAGTTAAAGATTATAATCAGATGATTATTGTTCTTCAAACAGAGAAATAGAGAAAGAAGAAACAACCGACCTGGTGAAACAGAAAGCACCAACTGGGTACATTATGAGTTGAGATTTGCTCAGAATTTTTTTTTTTTTAAATGAGGGTGTAGTAGTCAGAACAGATGTTATTATGATTCCAAAAACTATGGACAAATAGGAAAGAGGCATCCTGTTTATCATGGCTACAGACAAAACTGGATCCCAGAGGACAATCCTGGTATATCAGCAGCAGAGATGGCACTGCCCCTTAGCATTCCAGTGGTAGCTGTGGATAGCTGGAAGAGATCTGCTGCCTGCAACCCACACAGCCAGCCAGCCAAACCAGAAGTCAGCAGGCAATAGCAGGAACACATATCTAAACGTGTGAGCTGAGAGAATTATGGGGCAGGTGTATAGTATGGGGACTGTGCTGTTTTACCATTGTGGGAAGAGGCTTCCTCTCCAAAACTCTACAGACAATCTTCCTCACTGAATGAGGTCTAGAGAAAAGAGGGAATCACCTAAATTTGGGAAAGAGAACAAAGGAGTTCATAATGGTGGGATTCCAGATTCAAATGGAGTGTGTTAAAGGAGTCTTATCTAAGATACCTGGATAGTTAGGTGTGTAAACAAATAGGCTAGAATGATTATTTACGTGATGAAGGAAATGTGCTGGTCTAAACCTGGAGAGGTTAAAAGGAGCCTTTGACAAGTGAGCTGAGTGTGCTGCTGTCATAATGCAAGAAAAACTGTTGGGACTTTTACTATAAGTACTCTGTAGTTCTGGAACTGCATTCTGCTGCAATTTGAAAAGCAGTCATTACAAACTGAAGTCTGTGAAATTGACCTGAACATGAAATGACAGCAAATCTAAAACTGCATGTTCTTGCTTTACCCCTACCTCAAGTTTAAAGCAAAATATTTTTTTCTTTCATTTGCTCTCGTAAATATATCAAATACTAGTTCCACTGAATTTCTTACAGTCACAGTGTTTATATTTTTCTCTCTCTCTCTCTCTCTATATATATATATATATATATACATATATATACATATATATAGATAGATAGATATAGATATAAAGTATCAAAAGTTTAAACTTTGAGAGACCGGTAAGTAACCAGTTACCCAAAAAGAAACAAAACCTAAACCACACCATCCCTAACCCACTGCGCCCCCCCCCCACACCCCCTAACTAAATATATCAACTCAGATTACACTACAGTTGGAAAAAGGGCAAAGTTTACCATCTCGCACAAGTTACTCACAGTGGGAAAAGTTTCCTTGTTCTGCTGCTTCGATAAAGTGTGATTTTGATATTTTAAGTGTCAATGAACTGAGATTCAATGAAGTGGGATTTTGACAAAGTCAGGTAGACCCATATATATATATATATATATATATATATATATATATATATATATATATATATATATATATGTGTGTGTGTATGTATATATATATATATATATATATATATATAAAATATATATATATATATATATGTGTGTGTGTGTGTGTGTGTGTGTGTGGGTGCGTGTGTGTGTGTGTGTGTGTGTGTGTGTGTGTGTGTGTGTGTGTGTGTGTGTGTGTGTGTGTGTGTGTGTGTGTACATATAAAGCAGTGTCAGTGATGCGATACTCGCCATTGGTGCATGGTGCAGAAAGGTGCTGGTTCTTTTCCCACACCAGACACAGTGATTGCTGACACACCAACTGCCTGCCTGTCTAGTACTGATTTATAAATATTAGGGATTAATCTTTCCACTTATAAACTATGATGATGGCATATATGGTGTATAATTATATTTCTTGCACTGTGATATACTTTTCTAGATTGCTATGAATGGTTGCTTTACTCACTAGAAATTAGGATACAATGCATTGTCTTATGACTTGATTCATGTCTGAAAATAGCTAAGAATGAGCACTACATCTACACCTTTTACAGTTACAACATATAAAGAAATATACAAATAGTAACTTACAATATCAAGGATTTGCTTTTTTTCCTAAAACAATGAACACCACTTAAGCTAACTCTGTTAAAATAGAGAGGAAAAGCCTACCTGTGACCTGAATGACCCAAGTTTGATTAGTGCCTTGGACACCTGTTGGCTCTGGCATAGGAACAGACAGGAATGATTAAGTTTTGCCTGCTTCCCTTCATCAGAGATGGATTAAGTGATGTGATTATAGTGAGAAGGACATTCTCTGCAGCCCTGGTACAGGCCAATGTTTGGAATGGTGGCCAGGCTAGGGCAGCAAGGAGGACTGGGAAGCATTTCTGTTTTGGGGGCAGAGATACTCAGAGACCACAACTAACTACACCCAATGGCCTACACCATGGTATACAACATGTAATCTGGCAGGGCCTTCCCTAACTAAGCAGCAGATTTTATTTGAGCAGCTATGGCAGCTCCCTGACCCTCTCATCGCTTAGGGCACCTGCACTGACATTTAGGTTAGGACTGATGACCCTTACTATGTCATTAAATAAGGCAACACAACAGAAATATGTGGATTTATTTATTTATGTTACATTTGTTTAGTTAGAATGACTAAGGGCTCATGAGTTAGGATGGCTAAGGGCTCAAAAGAAATAATGTGCTGCCACAGACGTAGAAACACCAACCTGCTTCTGCTGTCAGATGGTAATACATAAATACATAGAATAGTCAACATCACTTGCTTTTTCTCTGTATTCAAAACTGTTTAGTGTCATTATTTTTTTCTTATATCAAACACACAATACTTTTAGTTGGAATTTGCCCCCATTGTTTCTTTTGCTGCTGTCTTAGAATTACCTAAAGCATATTACCATCAGAAGGGAAAAAAAATGGTTAACGTGCATTATCACACTTTATTAGTACATCCAGGCATCTGCTGAGTATGACACATCTTGACCTAATCGATCCCTATTTATTTTGTTCATTTCTTAACAAAAATCTATGTAAATTCTTTATTAAATCTATGTCTCAAAATAAATGTCGTGTTCCCCACAGGCAGGTCATCTTAGAGATAGGTCTATAGACTTTCATGGACATGTTTGTATACATGAGCAGCATGCATCCATTAAAGCCTGTGGACAGTGCTCAAATTTTGTAGGAGTCAATGTCATTGAGCTTAAAGATCACCCTTAATTCTCAATGGCATTAGCTCAGGGAAAACAAATTTTATGAGGTGTATTTATAACTGAAGAAGAGACTGAAGATGCTTTCCAATGGGGTGAAAATCCTATATATCGCTTTATAAACTACATATGATGGTGCAAAAAATAAACAATGCAAGTGTGAGAATGCACTTTAAGACTCAAAATGCTCAGATTATATAAATTAATGTATATGTGATCTTTCTATACTGCTAATTAATAGACTTAGAAGGTCAAATATTAAACAGTCTGTGTTTATAGCAGCAATGTTCAACAAATTTGGTAATTTCAATGTGATTCTGGCTAGGTGGTATAAAAGCTGAACTCAAAAAACTCTATGATACTACCACAGATTACTGAACTCAATAAACTCTATGATACTACCATAGATTACTGAACTCAAAAATCTCTATGATACTACCATAGATCAGGATACACAAGCAATAGATACACTATGAGGAATCAGCTGGCTCACATAAGGAAATGGGTTATAAATGTTGTACTGTATAGGAGAATGTGTACATAGAGTCACAATCATGGCTGATGTGTGTAAGGTAGTAACAGAAAACCTTTATTGGCTAATATAAAACAACTGAAATTCATGAACAAAGGTTCTATTAGTTTGGTGGCCGGTGCTGTGACTGTGTGAAAAATGACATTCATTTCAGCTTTGATTTCTGTAGGGAAAAGTTCCTTTCCCTGAGTGTAGCAGCCTTGGAGATGATTATACTAGTTAAAACAAGGAATCCCCTTCATATCAGTAGGAGGAGCATTGCCCCTCCAAAAATTAACAGCATTTGAATTCTGCCACAAAGTTATGTTGACTTCCACACGGGCTGTGAAAAGTAACTTTCAGACTTGTGCCATGAAACCGAGAAAAATCAGTGATACCAAATTGGCTGAAATATGCACCACATAAAGTTTATTTCCATACTGATATATTTCCTGTGTAATAGGATAGAAGTTGACTAACAGTCACTCAACAGACATTTTGATCAGTTACCACATGCTTACTAGTACCCAGATGGAGCACTTATTTTCCTTAGTGTAGTAATAATGTTATCTTACACTTAAAGCCTGCTGCTACCACACCAAGTCATTAATAAAACCTCTCCACTCAGGGGAAGATACAATAAATGGTGATAGTGTGCTTTGGGCATTAACTTCTTCTGTGCATTATGAAAACATTTTTCACAAATAAAATGGCATCATACTTCTGTGTATATTTTACTGCAAAGCAGCACATTTGCCATCACTGCTGGATGATCCATATTCATGTTGTCAGTAAGAATGGTGTACCTACAGCAGCAATACTAGACAGCTGCATCTCTCGGGTAAATAACCCCTTCCATTGCAATAATCAATTTCTTAGTTTCTGCAAATTTCAGCTATGCCCTAAACATAACATTTCTATTTCCCAGAGTGTATTTTCCTCATTACAAAAGGCCTGCATGATCCTAAATATATAAAAAAGCATACTATAACCATTTCTTTCCTTCCCTCTGTGCTATATCTATGCTATTCAGTTTCTTCAGTGCACAGAGTATTAGACGTAGGTGAAATTTCACAATACTTTCTTAAGGACTTTGTCCCCCTGACTCATATCATATTACCAATCAGAGTTTGGTGTTTTTTTAGACAGCAAAAGTTCACATTGCAAGGTATTTGTAGCCCCTCCATCTTAAGGCCTTACTGGGTTATAAACCTATTACATTTCTATGCATTTACAGCTCTTTTACTGTGTAATACCATTTACAGATGGCTTTATTTCTTCCCTTTGAGGATAATAAACCTACTTAGTGTTTGTGAAGTCATTTATCCTTAAATGAGTGTTTAAAGAATGAAAAAATACATCAATGGCAGAAAAATAAATGGAATGAGCATCAGTCCCCAGTTAATTCATCCATATCTTTCAAAAAATATGCTTTAAGCAGCATTTTCTAAGTGAAGAAAAATGGTTTATTTGATTGTGTTTAAATCACAGAGATTATCAAAAATAATCAGTTCTAAATAAAACTACTCTAAATAAATGCAAAGAGTGAGATGAATTATAATCTCATTTTCTGATGACGCTGAATACATAGTGAGAAAAATAATGCTTACTATAAAAGAAAATCAAGTCATTGTGGCCACCTTCATAAAATCATTTGGGATAAGAACAACACACACACACACACACACACACACACACACACACACACACACACACACACACACACACACACACACACACACACACACACACAGACACACACAAACACACCTTCATTGGTGATTATAATCATCGAAACTAAAAAATGTAAAACCAATGATTGTAAATGTAAACAAACACATTGGGACATAAGCTAACTTCAGGGTCACACAACCACGGAGGAAAGTGAAAACTACTCAATTACATTACAGATGACCTCCTAAATGTTGACAATAATATAATTTTTTTTACCACTGACAAGATTTTCCACAAAACTCGGTACTAGAAAAATGCATTCACTGATCAAACTAATGAAACCCATATATACAGTACATATAGACAGAGAGGCAGAGACAGTATCAATTTCTGATCATTTTCCTCCTTTTAAACTTATTAAAAATGAAGAGCTCTCTCCATAATGCAGAAACCTCTGACTATGTTCTTTGTAAGTGGCCCTGTCTATGAAGCCTGGGCGAGCATCATAAGCACAATACTTCTACCATTTTCTTAGTATTTGCTAATTTTGCAAATTTAAAACATTGTAATGCTTCAAAATGCATTTATTCTTAATTCTTTTTATCTGCGTGCAAAAGAAAGAGAAGCTAATACTTACTATATCCCATGTTGGGTCTACTGGCATGCAGGAATCACAGTGAACAAGGGATTCTGTGGATTGTGGAAAGGTATTTGGCACACTGTAGCTGAAACACTGCCCTAGACAAGCTCTATGTAAAGAGAAAAACAAATTAATAGAGTCATAAAAATGCAGTATTTTGTCACAGGAAGAAAAACATTTTAAGAACAAATTGTCTATGTGTGTCAAGGGCTCTGAGACTTGACTACCCACATGTTATTTTGCCAGTACTCCCACTATCTGTTCCTGTCACACTATGTAGAACTACTGCCCTGTTACCTTTTCCTGTGTCTCACATAGTTAAAATTCAATAAAGATACAAGAAGATGAAAACAGTCATTCAAACCTTTGATTTAGAAAGAAATTTAACAAAAAGTGTTTCTTACAGGACTGCATCCCCCCTTTAAACCTCCACATGGGGGAGTTTGCTGTCAACTATGGAGAAAACAGAACCAGCTTGATAAAAGTAAATAAGTACTTCATACACTTATAAATGGCACTGGCAGTGATTGTCTATAAGAGGACAGTAATCAAGGAGTTCAGCTCAGGAAGCTTGACCACTAGCTACCCACATCGATGTTATGTAGTTAACAAGTAATAGAGGACCCCATCTGCTGCTTTAAATACCTAATCCTGTAGTTAATTCTGCAGTAAACATTGCTGTTCTCATTCCAGCCATCGCTGGATGTGAGACTATGATGGAAAAGCCTGGGCAGCTTATCAATACATCCTCTGTCAAAATACTGATCCTGAAATATTTTTTTGAAATGTATTCTAATTGCTGACTTTATTAACATTGCTGGTGCACTGCATTATCATACTCCAAATGACCAAACCCCTCTGTTCCCCCACAATGCTTATATGTTCATACCTGCTTTCTTTTCTCTTTTCCCTTTTCCTAGGTCTGGTTTTAAAGTAGTGTGTGTGTATGGAAGTCTAGAATAGAGGCTTAAGGAAGGGTGCCCTACTAAACCTGGGTAAAATAAATTTATAGAGCTGGGGTGTGGGGGACCACTAGGCTCCCAGAGGCTCTCAAGTTATAATTTTTCCATGAAGTATTTTATGTCTTAATTTTGAAAGGCAATGGCTTGATAGTTATTATTTTTTACTGCTAGCCAAATTCGAATATATAACTCCCATATGTGTGTGTGTGTCCACAAGATAAAATTGGTAATGATTAGGTTTTCACACACACACGCGCGTGCACACACACACACACACACACACACACACACACACACACACACACACACCAATGATAATTTTACACTGATTTTAGTAACTATAATACATTCTGTAACACTGATCCTGCCAAAAACAACACCATGGATTTGTCATTTTTATTCACAAGACAGCTGCTGTGCCAGTTATATGCAGACACATTATTGACTGTTTACATATATGATGTGTGACTCTGGTTAGAAAAAATAGCCACAGCAAAGCATTCCTATTTGCTTCACACAAATGCTTATTAGTCCTGCAAAGCCAGATTAATGACTATGCATCCTGATCAAATAGCAGTAGTTTTAATTATTTTCATCCAAAGACAGTCTAATTTCTTAACATTTATAGGAAATTGTTATACTGCTGTCTATGTATAACACAGACTTCTGATTGTGACAGAAAATAAACAATGATCACAGACACAGAGCAGCCACTGTAAATATTGTAACTTGCTTCACTCAAACATCTTGCTGCAGGAGATTAATGTGTGTTTAATTTCATGAAGTGGCAGCAGCGTTAATGCAATTATAGACAAGTTTTAAACAGTTATACTTTAGATGTCTGATTTTGATTCAAAATAAATGATCACTGTAATGTAGTTCTAATTTGTTTCTCTAAAACAAAGTGCTCCTTCCTGCAAAACTTCTAATAGCCACACTAATGTATTTCAACTTTGTTTCACACAAACACAAAGTAGCCTTGCCAATCATAGCACTACTCATAAGCAGACATAGTACAGTTCCACTTTACAGAATATAGTTAATTATATATTTTTCATTTATTCTCTATTTACATGCTTTATCCTTTGCAAGACTGCAAGATAATGACAACAGGGCAACCTTTTCAAACTTCAAAGCACTCAGATTACTGTTTTTAAATTAATTGCATGCTGAAGCAGCTAGAAAAAAGACAACTTATTGCAATCAGCTTTTTAGTTTTTCCAGCTGTCTGTTTTATGCTTCAATAAAAAGGCATATTTCTGTCTACTAATATTTTTCTTGTAACTGTGTTCACCAAAAAAGGGACAGGGCTCTGGGAAATTGCCCAGTTTACCCCTCATGCTGGCCAAGTTTGTACTTATACATTTTTCTCTAAACATGACACATCTCTCTTTATCTTTTCTCAGAGTGAAATCACATGTCTTCACAAATCATTTTAAACTGTTAATATTTCTACATTCTACATATGAAGTACCCTTAAACCTTTTACAGTTTTTGTTCATAGGTTCTTAGGTGTTTACTAGGCTAAAGACCACAAGGGCATTTTTAAGCCTAGCCATGCATCCCAAATCTCTGACAAATTTACCCTGGTGATTCTGATACCATTGATAAGTGTAAGCAGGGGCTTGGGAGATGAAACATTTACAAGCAGGGGCCTGGGAAATGAACCATTTACAGTTTACCTGTGTCCATTGGAGATGTAGGTACCAAACCAGGCATGAATTTCCTGTTCCTCATCCAATTGTCCAAGTTGTACTTGAATTGGGTTAGGGAGGAACTCTGCTTCACATGGATAGGGAGCCTGTTCCAAAGACAGGGTAGTCTCTGGGATACATACCTGTCTCTCCAGCAGGTCCTATTTATATCACAGGCAAGGTTTAAGTCTTTAGAATGGGTAATTCTGATGCTGTCTGTTTTGTGGATATGCAAGAGGTCCATCAGAATGGGGTCTGACAATGCCTGTATGCCAGCCATAGATCTCCCCTCAAAAGCCTGTAGGAGACAAAATGCAGGGATAGGGCCTTGAGGCAGTCTGCATAGGACATTTTACTTATGCTCTATATTCTTTTAGTGAGGAACCACTGTGGATATTCCATTTGTTGGATATGCCTGGTTAAGTACATACCAAAGGGGGCATTATACTCCATAATAGCTCTGATGAATGTCAAATACTGTGTAACAATGACTTCCTTGGACTTAGATGCCATATCTTTGTTTATAAGTAGCGTAACATAGAATGAGTTCCTCACTACTGTAGACATGTGATGGTCAAAGGCTAGAATACTGTCTATGTATGTCCCTAAGTTCCTGACTGCTGGGTCAACTCTAAGAGCTGTGTTTTCAATATAATTGTTACCCAGGGTGTTTGACTTCCCAAAGGATATTATTATGCATTTCTTGGCATTTAGTTTTAATCCATGGCTCTGACACCAGTTGTTTGTCTGGGCCAGCCCTTCCTGGACATTTGTTTCAGTGTGGGATTCAATGCCAGCTCCTAATTTGCAATCATCTGCAGATTTAGTCAGCAAGAGACCATTGTCATTGGCCTTGACTTCAGAGAAGTAAATGCCAAAAAGAAGAGGTCTAAGAACTGATTCCTGAGGAAGTCCACTTGTGACTGACCTCTTTGTAGAGGTAGATTCCCATGTTCTAACTTTCTGGGTCATGTCTGTGAGACAGTTGGCTATCTACCAGGTGAAATACGGGTTTGTACTTAACTCCTTGAGTTTGTCAACAATGCCCAAGTGGAGCATTGTGTCAAATGTCTTGGCCAGGTCAAGGTAGGCAGAGTGAATCATTTTGCCCTCATCTATTGCTTTGGTGACCTTCTCAAAGAAGTTCACCAGGTTGAGTAGGCATGACTTGCCCTTGATGTAACCAAACTGGATTGTGTCTAGTGTCTGTAGGTCTACTATACCACTATCCTTAATTTCCATGATAATTCTTTCCACGGCTTTACATATAAGACTTATGGGTCTGTAGTTTCCAGGGTCTGTAGATGGCCCACCGTTGTGCAAAGGGATGACTGTTGCTGTTCTCCATTCATAAGGCATGAAGCTTGTTTGGAGGCTACAGTTAAACAGCAATTCCAGATGGCCTGTTAGGCCATGTTTTATGCTATTTAGAAGGCATCCTGGGATATTGTCTGGGCCCATTGATGCAGTGTTTTTGGCCTTAGAGAGAGAATTAAGAACCTGGTCCCTAGTGATAGCAGGGGGAATTATACTTGATGGTATTTTCTGAGGGAAGGTTGAGGGAGAGAGAGGGGTAAAGTTGCATCTGAATTTATCGACCAGTAGGTTTGCTACATCATCTGGTTCAGGATAGGTGGCTCCATTTATAATGAGCTCTGCACAAAATTGTATATTGCCTTTGAGGTTGTGGATATAGCTAAATAATGCCTTGTGGTTATCCTTGGCCTGGGAGGCCAAATTTAACTCAAATTTAGCTTTGGTAGAATTTTTTTGTTTGCTTAGTTTGATGAGAGTGCTTTTATCCTGCTGGGTGCTGCACTTCCTAATTTTTGCCATGATTTTATTTCTTCTATTATACAGCCTATTGATTTTGTGATTCCACCAGAGTGGCTTGTTTTTTGAGTTAGTTCTGTACTTCTTCCTGGTGGCTACAGCTTCCTGTATGCGGCTACTAACACGCTTGTACAGCATTTCTGTGAACAGTTCTGCATAGCAGCAGTGCTCTCAGGATTTATGTGTGCTTGAAATTTTGCCAGGTTATCACTTAATAGCAGGAGGTTAGCCTTAGAGTAGTTCTTGAATATTCCAAGTTTAGCTGGGACTCAGGTTTTATTTTTACTTCAAAAGAGACCGATTTGTGGTCTGACCTTACCAGGGAGGACATTACAGTAGGGGGGTGTGCAGCATATTAGCGAGGACCAGATCCAGTAGGGTTGTACCACTGGTTTGTGTTTACAAAATCCTGGAATCTTTGTGCCTGTACATTTGGTGTTGTGTAAGAATCCCAGTTAATAGTGGGGTAATTAAAGTCACCCATGCTTGAAAGGAAATGGTATTGGATTTTGCCTATGATAATTTGAACACAGAGTAGCTCAAGTGCATTGTCATGTTTGACCAGTGTTGAGGTATATTTATTTTTGATGTAAATCAAGACTCCTCCACCTTTTGTCCCTGTCTGTGTAGTAGCTGGTCTAAATGTGTGGAAGGCATTATAACCTTGCACTGTTAGTGTGCTGTCTGCGGCTTTAAACCATGTCTCAGTAACCACACTGATGTCAGTGTTCTGTAGGGAGAAGAAAGCTTCTAGAGTGTGGAGTTTTTTGTTTGGCCTTCTAGCATTGAGCAGTAACACCTTTTCTTTTTCTTTGTTTGATCCTCGCATCTATACCATTACCTCACTGAACTAACTTCTTCTGCAATAATCTCATCACTACTTTCTCCTGTTTCCAAAACTGTATAACTATTCTGATTCAGTATGTCTTCACTCATGATTTCAAACTATATTATTGTTGTACACAACCATGATTTATATCACACTTCAGAATATCACAATCGTAGCTGAAGGTTCCTCTTTATCCATCAAGTTGTCCAACACTTTATCAGCTGTCCGGCTACAAAGTCATTACTTGCCTTACTGCTGCATTTCTAACATGTAAACTAGTATTTTCAAACTCATTAACTCTACCAGTCACCCTCACAGAATGTATCTCTGCACAGCACCCTTCATCTACCACTTTGGTGTACTGACAATACACTTTTACTTCTTGAAAAGAGAAGGGGACCTTCCCAAGTACACTTGTCAAATTTTCCCTAATCAGTATGAGCACCACTTCAGTTTTCCAAAATGTCTGATGGCCTGGTGGAATTACCCGGTCAATAAACATAAAAAAATAATAAATGTTAGGTGCTGGCCTTGTGGATTTGCTTAATAATCTGTATTTGCGTCACACACACTGTCACAAACCATGCATTAATATTGCACTGATGTTTTGTGACTGCATATACTTAGTCCTTTCCCCATATTTTGAGCAGGGTTTCTCCATATAACCAAGAAGTTTCAAATGTGAACATGACTAAATCACACAGCTGATAAGACATACTTAGGTGTGCTACAATAACTAACACTTGGCAGAGTTTGGCAATAATGTGGAATACAGAACTAAGCAAGGTTTGTATGGGATCAGACCCCTAAATGTCAGCATTATGACCACAGTAACATCCTGAAGCTGTGGGAGACAAATGGTGGAAACATGCATTGGGCAGTCACCACACAAGTAAATCTGTACATGCAGCAGACAGTACTCGTGTCTGTAGTCACGCTGTTGCACATGTTTGCCCCTGGCAATATTGTGTCATCCATTCATACTTAACATATCATGCCCTCCATGGCACTGACATTGTGAACTGCTACTCTGTGGACAGAGGCACCATGCAGTAGCTAGTCAAGATGTGGTGCCCTCATATGCAGGCCCATGGGATTCTGGAAATAGTTATCCATATGGATACCAAGATCCATGTGGCTTTGAGAATACTAGCTACAGAAACCTTTCAGCAACCAGCTGGGAACACAGTGGCTGTATCCCAAGCATCTGCCTTTTAGACACTCCCAGTAGTTCCTTGATGTCATGTTATAGCATGTGGGGGAGCATATGTGTTTTCTGTGTACCACAGAGGAGACAGCCAACACCATGCAGACTTTTTAATGACATAGCCTGGTTCTCTGAGGTACTGGGGCTATAGTCTGCATCCACATTACAATAAAGCTCCTACTTGGGGAGCAGGGAAGAATTTATATCAACCATAAGAGGGTTCTGATTACCAACTGCAAATTGGTCTGCAAAGCACAGCATATAATATACTACAGGCCACCAAGACAGCACTCATGACTCCCACATATGGTACATATGAGATGTGTATCAGTGGTTTGTGTGGGGTGGTTTTACCCAGGAACATCTTCTTGATGAGGCTGGGTATGCCCTGGAGCCATGGTTAGTTACACATATCAGAAATCCCCAGACCATGCCAAAGAATGCCTATAACTATTCTCTGTCACAGACACATGCCATCTTTAAATGTGTCCATGGCCTGCTAAAGATCTGCTTCCACTGTCTGGCTGTACCTGGGGGTGCCCTGGAATATGACCCTGTGAAATGCAGTAATATATTTTCAGTATGTGCAGTGTTGCATTATTATATGAAAGTAGTTACAGCAGACAGACCCATTCAGAGGAGGAGAAAGTCTCAAACTCAACAGTGGTGGAGGTGCCTAATGAGGAGTTAGTGGGGGAAGCAGATGGAGGTGAATGCAATATGCCATGGGACTGGCTAAGAGGTATCATATGGTTCATAACTGTAGGCCGGAATAAACTACTATTATGTATGATGACAGAGACAGCTCCAACACTAGGTGACACAGGCAGTCACCTAAGGCATGCTGACTGGGAGGGGTCCCAGCTGGCTGGGAGGGGCCTACTGCTCAGGGGGCTGCCACAACATTTACCTTTTAATTAAAAAACTAACTAAATAAATTGCATGCCTAAGAAATCCCTCTGTGTCAGTGCATGGAAATGTATTTACCTTCCTGCATGCTTCGAAGTGCACACCTACTGTTGCATTCTTTTCCACATCAATGTGCAGAATTTAAACAAACAAGACATTCCTGCTGCCTGCTTCTTCTGTCTGTGGAATAAAGCACAGAAACAAATGTTCCATTGGTAAGCTGTGTGTTCCCGCTGCCTGCAAGGACAAAATCAACGTGTGTGTGTGTGTGTGTGTGTGTGTGTGTGTGTGTGTGTGTGTGTGTGTGTGTGTGTGTGCATACACATGTGCGCATGCAAGAGAAAAATTCTCTAGTTAGGGAGGGCAGGTTAGTTAATTAGCTCAGGCTCAAACCCTGTACCTTTGTGACATCCTCTATACCTACTACCAGACTACTCAAAAATATGACTTTCAGTGCATTTTCAAGGAATTGAGTTTCAGTGCATTTTCAGGGAATTGTGAGTTTCAGTGCATTTTCAAGGAACCCTGAGCTTCAAGGGAAAAGAAGTTTACTCCTGCTCATGCTAAGTCTGGTTTCAATGGTTGTCACTACTTGTACTACAGACTTTGAAGATAGTGCCAGTAGCACAACAGGTAGCATCCTTGCCCTTGATGTAGAAAACTGTGGATTCTACTCCCACACCATGTAGATGGATTGTTGATACTGTGTTGTGCTTTAAATGTGGGGGGTGGGGGTGTTGCACTCCTGAGTGAGTCTTCCTTCAGTTGAGCTGCCTATTAACTATGGGCCTGCTGTCAGTTTGCCATCCATTCCCTATTGCAATATTACCAGTTTACCACTTTTTTAATGTAACATAGGCAATTTATTCTTCAAGGGCAGCAGGTACTGAATTTGTAGATGAAACACTGAAATATAAAGTTGTTTGATAGCAGCAACCTGTTCATTAGTTACAAATCTCTTTAATGTGGAATTATTCAGATGACTTTTACTTCTCCAGCGATTGTACATATTGAGTGATATTGGTGGATTGTAATGACAGAAGTATTATGATTGAAATGTTCTGAAATAGACAGCATTGTCAGTAGTGGTTCATATGTTTTGTTTCATTGCTTTCTTGAAAAAATGTTCAAAACTAGAAATTTAAAATACACTCTTAACAAGTGGTGCTGTATGATACAAGGAATATAATTTAATACAATTAGGAAGGTGAATCAAAAAACACATGCATGTATACATGGTCCTTAAAAAGTGTGCAAGGGTTTGAAAATAGCCCAAAGGTAAACTTTATCTTCCACTGACCACATGTATTTTCTTTGAATGTGGGTTTCAATGTCATTTCAATGAATGTGAGTTTTAAGGGCAAAAGCGTTTGCTTTTCATGCTGTCTGTTTTCACTGTGAAACTGTTTTGTTTTGCTTGGCAAATGTCTATCAGTATTTGTGCTATAAAATTTGAAATAAAAGTTTTAAATTAAATCAAATATCTATAATTGTTGTAGAAGTAAAGAAGAAAACAGTATGCCCACTGACAGGTTTGAACAGTGTTTATGATAACTGGGGAGAAATAGCCATGTAATGGGACACTGGATTGGCTGTGGGAGGGGGTACTGTTGCCCAGGGGGGCTGGTGTGTGTGTATATGCAGACTCCTATCCATTACCATGTCTAGGGCCCCATGTGACCATAAGTTATAAGTTTCATAAGATTCATAAGTTAGTAGTAGGCTAACTGCCCTTGCGAGCCATTTTAAGCCTAGCCAATTATCCTTTGTGAGATTCAAACCCTGTACCTTGTGTTTGGAAGGCAAACACCTTATCCATTAGGCCATCCTCCCAACCCTATCTATGCATGATGGGGGTGCCATAGTCTAGTCCAATTATCACACCGCTTATTCATTCAATAACTAATATAAATATACAAGTAATTCAATTACATTTTGATCACTAAATATTTAATTTCATTTTTTGCTCCTTTCTAAGTATACTAAATCCTACCTATAGACTTCAGTAACACCCTTCTTACCACAATTTCTTTGTTGCATAGTATTGGTGCTACAGTTCCTAGAATAAGACAAGGTTATATTTAGATTCTGCTATGGAAGGTTGACTAGCAAAACCTCAGACATCAAAAACTTCAAACATCAATGCTCAAAATACAGAAAGGTAGAAAGTAAACCGTAAATGTTTTTGCAGGTGCTAAGCCCCCATATGCCACACCAATGTGGAGTGCAAGCCCCTACCCCAAACTTACACGTACAAACTCCATGGTCAGCCCAGCATGAAGAAGGGAGAAATCTCCTCAAATAAGGGAATCACAGCTCACAGACACTTAGAAATTGCACTGGCAGTGATTTCATATGGAGAAGAGTGACTGGCAGTTTGTCCTTGGTGTCTTCTGCTTGTGTCAATCGATTCTCAAGAATAATCCCTAAATTTACTACAGCATAATGTAGTTGCCTCACAGTAAGACGCTGTCTGGTTCGATTCTCAGCTAGAGTGTCTTCTGCGTGGAGACATGCATGAATGGGCGTACCTTCGTTGAAGGTTGTGCGTCAGGGCCCGTAACTCGTCATGTAAAAATCAACTACCAATCATTAGCGGACCGGAGTTCCGCTGTGGTGACAGTAAGACGCTGTCTGGTTCGATTCTCAGCTAGAGTGTCTTCTGCGTGGAGACATGCATGAATGGGCGTACCTTCGTTGAAGGTTGTGCGTCAGGGCCCGTAACTCGTCATGTAAAAATCAACTACCAATCATTAGCGGACCGGAGTTCCGCTGTGGTGACCCCTAACCGGGAAAAGCTGAAAGATACAACAACATAATGTAGTATTTAATTTCTGTGCACTGTAGTCATTATTTGCAAGATGCATATATGTGTGTTAATTGTAGAGGGGCAAGCCCAATTGTGCCCTCACATCCCCTTCTAATTATATATGCTAACTCTGAGATTCCACAATCCCTGGGAAAGGGACCAAAGTGTGTCAGTGAAACAGATGTCAACATTTGGTAGTTACGCTTATTTTCAATGCTCCCACGCATGCAAACAGGCACACACACACACACGCGCACGTGCATGTGTCTGTATATATATATATATATATATATATATATATATATATATATATATATATACACACACACACATAGATATCTATATGTATATATATATATATATATATATATATATATATATATATATATATATCTATATTGAGAGAGAGATAGAGATATATATAGATAGATATATGTATACATACAAATATACATATATATTTATATATATATATATATATATATATATATATATATATATATATATATATATATATATATATATATATATACATGGGTCTACTTCAAATAAATAAAAGACCTCTTACCCGAAGACGAATTTACTGAGATGACAACACCGAAACATTACATTACGGAACAACCACATTACCGAAGATGTTTACAGGGTTAGTATGCTCTTGGCCAACATGGGTAAATTTGCCCTTTTTCCCAATGTAGTGCGATCCTGGAGTTGATATATTTAGCTAGGAGGGTGTGGGAAACTGTGTGGGAGCATAGCCTTCCACCTGGGTGGGTTTGACATGCTGTGGTGTGTGTTTCCGCTGTTTGTTGGCCATGTGAATACTTACCCTGTAAACAGCTTTTGTAATGTGATCATTCAGTAATGTAATGTTTCAGTGTTGTTGTCTTTGTGATTTATATATATATATATATATATATATATATTTACAGAATCATAGAAGAATACTAGGCTAACAACCCTAAAGGGCTTTTACAAGCTTAGCCATGCTTCCAAGAAATATTAGAAAGGTATTGGTCCCTTAGCTTTTGTGGGAGTATGATCGAACTGAAAGCGAAAAAATGAAGGCAACAACCTTCCAAGTTTATTGTAGTTAAAAATAAATGCACAGCAAATCCATGCCAATAAATATGTTTATTGGCGTGGATTTGCTGTGCATTTATTTTTAACTACAATAAACTTGGAAGGTTGTTGCCTTCATTTTTTCGCTTTCAGTTCGATTATTTTCTTGGTACGTGGAGTTTGGAACTCCAATATCGTTTTTGGTTGGTGTTTTGTGGGAGTATATATACTTAGATATGAGTGATGAGCATTTACAAGCTTCCTGCCTCCGCTATATACAGTGGTGCTAGACCTAGAGTAAATTTACAATTCGCCATCCACTGATTTACAATTCGCCATCCACTGAGCCAAGTATTGCATGAATAAATGAAGGGAAGAAGTTGCTTTGCATGAATGGGAAGCCCAAGTGGTAACCTCTGAAACACAAACTTGTCCCTCCAGTATGTCTTATTTATGTTGCGGGTGAGGTTTAAATCCCTGAATCTAGTGTGTTCTTGGCCTTGGGGAATGCCTTGGAGACCTTATTCCCTAGTGATCGTAAGGGAAGTTATGACTGTATGTAGTTCCTGAGGTGTGCCTGGGGTGAGGGGGTGTTGTTCAATATATTTCCTATGTCCTCCGGCTCTGTACGGGTGGCACCTTTTACAAATAATTTGGTACACTGTTGTGTACTGTCTTTGAGGTTGCAGACATAGATAAAGAAAGTTTTGTGATTTTTACCTCAAATTTGGCTTTGGCAGACTTGATAAGCCTCCTTGAGTTGCTTGTTTAGATTGATGAGGGAGTTTTTACCTTTTCAGTCATTGCACCTCCTTTTTTCTTGTCATGATTTTCTTTCTTTTGTTGTACAACCTATTTATGTTTGGATTCCACCAAGATGGCTTATTTTTTTAGTTAGTTCTGTGCTTGTTGCAGGTGGATACAGCTGTTAATATGATTATACAGAGTTTCCGTAAACAATTCCACATAGGCAGTGGTGTTACCAGGGTCTGGGGTGGGCTTAAAGTGTCATTTAATAGCAGAAGATTTGCCTTAGAATAATTCCTAAAAGTGCCAGTGTTAGCTGGGGTCCTGAGATTTATTTTTATTTCAAAACAGACAGCTTTATGGTCGGATCTGACCAGTGAGGATAATACACTTGGGATGGTGCAACATTTGTTCATGTTTGTGAGAACCAGGTTAAGAATATTTGAGCCCCTAGTGGGTGTATGTCCTAGCTTAGTCCAGTATATTTGTATTTACAAAGTCCAGGAATCTCAGGGCATGCACATAAGGGATTGTGTGTGAATTCTGATCTATAGTGGGGTAGTTAAAGTTGCCCATAAATATGGGGTTGGGATGAATAGAGAGTGTCTCCAGTGCACTTATGCATTATGGATTTCCTGGATCATGAATGGGGCCTGTAGCTTGCAAGTACATGATATGTGAATTTGCCTATGGTAATTTGGATGCAGGGAATCTCAAGCACATTGTTCTGATTTACCAGCATTGAGGTGTGTAGTTTTTTGATATAAACTGAGACACCTCCTCCTTTTGTCCCTTCCTCTGTAGTACGTGGTCTGAATGTGTGGAAGGCACTGTAGACTTGCACTGCTAGGATGCTCTTCGCAACTTTAAAACAAGTCTCAGTAACCACAATAATGTCTGCATTCTCAATGGTGAGGAAAGCCTGCAGATGGTGGAGTTTCTGTTTTAGACTCCATGCATTGAGCAATAGCAACTTGCATGCTCTTGTGTTGGTTTAGTTATGTTGGGAGGTTTATCAGACTGGCAATGCCTAAAAAGGTACTATGGGGAAGGACAAGGTTTTAGCCAATATAAGAAAGCCTAAAGGGGACAGGTGCAAACCCTCCCTGGCAAAGTAGCATGGCCTGTCTACCCTATCCTTCCAGGCTAACTAAGATTGTACCCCATTTGAATGACACCAAAAACAGAGCAATTGTTAAAGTCGCTTATCTTCTGTTTATATTGTGGCATCATCCTTAGAGAAAGTCGAATGCTACTTAATGCTAGGCTCATACTGACCTGTGACACATGGTGTGAGAGCTCTATCATGTCTCTTTTCATACAGTCCAGGGAGGTACAGCTCAGATTGTTTACACCTGCATGGACTATGACTGAGTCATACTGCTACATTATGGTTCAGTTACCTGAGTGCATGTATGATCTGTTGGTTTCTGGCCCCTGACTGGCAACTGACCGTGACTCTCTCCTTACAAAGACTGGTGATTGGGTCAACTGTGTGTCTCTCAATGGAGCCCCTTATGACCAAACTATCGGGCTAAGTGGTTATTAGCCTTATGGGCTTAGTTGTAGAAATGTCATGAGATGTGGCTCTATGTGCCATGGTGGGTGATGTTTTGGTAGAGTGCATTTGTAGTTACTGAGTATGTTTACTGTAAGTGCAACAGCTGGGAGCTTTCTGCATTTAGGAAGACTACATTTAAGAACCTGGGTGGGTCTATCCATCTGGTTCAAAGTATGTGTGGTGGGTGTAGTATGTGTGTTTTTGACAATCTGTTTGAAAACCAAACAGGTTGATATTATAAGTGACATTGTGTAACTACCACTCACATATACCATATCAGATTGTTTAAGAATGATGCGGTTGTCAGTAAACATGAGACAATTGGTGAATTGTCACAGGTTGCCCATAGCCACCAAACTGGCTGCAGGGAAAGTATGAAAAGTGCATAGCCATAACATAGCTTGATCTAGAGAAAGAATCAAGCTTATAGTCCTTTGTAAAAGTATGTACAGAGGACCACGTGGCAGCTTCTAGAATATTTCTAGAATAGAACCTTTTCAAAAAAGCCAAAAATGAACTCAAGGCCCTTGTAAAGTGGGCCTTGACCCTGCCTGAATAGATTTGACATGGTCAGTATAACAAAAGGTAATAGACTTATTAAACCATTTGGAAATAATTCTGTTTTGACACAAATTGTTCCTTCTTCTTAACTTCATAACAAATAAACTATTGATCTAAAGATCTGAAAATTTTAGTTCTGTTAAGATAGAACCTAAGTTGTCTGTGGGCATCCAAGGTATGCCCACATATCCTTTCTCCCTCATTTTTAGGTTCAGGAAACAAAATGGGGAGAAGGATAGTCTGGCTTATAGTAAAATCAGATACCACTTTAGACATAATCCCTATGGTAAATGAGGCAAGGTTGACTTATATACAACTCAGATACTCTTCTTGCAGAGGTCAGAGCAATCATTTAAAAAGTTTTCCATGTTAAGAATCTCAAGTCAGCCATAACAGTTTGTTCAAATGGAGCAAGTGTTAGCTTCTCCAACACAAAATTAAGATCCCCATGGAGGGGCCACCAGTTAAGTTGGAGAGTTCTTATGTAAAACCCCTTTTAAGAACATTACAACTTGAGACTTCCTTGAAAGAGGAGGCTCCATGAGCAGACATGCTGAAGTGACCAAATAAATGAACCTTGACAGAGGAATAAGAAAAGCCGTAGGATGATAACTCACACAAATATTGTAAAACCAGAGAACAACTATCCCTGAATGGGTGCAGGTTATGTTATTGCCATCAAGTAGAAAACTCTTCCATTTGTAATATATGATTTTCTAGTAGCAGGCTTTCTTGTCTCCCATTAGTACCTGCTACACATCCTCAGAAAACAAATGCCTAAAAAGAATTAAGACCCTATCATCTAGGCAGATGACTGAAGATGACTGATGTCGGAATGTATCAAACATCCCTGTTCTTGTGTCAGTAGATCCATTCTGTGAGGAAACTTGTGGTAATTGTCCTTGGCTACTTCCAAAAGAAAGGAGAACCAGAAGGGAGTCACCACAATGATCTTGGGGGATTCCTTCTCAATCTTCAGAAGTACCCTAGATATTAGTGGAAAGGATGGAAAGGCATACAGGAATATTCCTTTTCAAAGAAAAGAAAAGGCCCCTGTCTTCCAGGCCTTAATGCATGGAGTCCTAGAACAGAGTTTTGCTAGTTGACTACCAGAGAGGAGACAAAGAGGTCTGCTTGAGGAACTCCCCACAGATGGATTAAATCTTGGAAGACCCCCTGATCTAGTTTCCATTCGTGAGGGTCTGCTCTTGTCCTGCTGATCTTGAATGCCACACAGTTTTGATTTAATAGAATGTAGGATGCCTGTTGAGTGAAAATGTGCTGTGAAGCCATATCCCAAGCTAACATGGTTAGTCTGCAAAAGGGATACAACCTGGTTCCCCTTTGCATGTCAATGTTCCACATGACTGTGGTATTGTCTGTGACCACTTGAAGAGGTCCCAGGGACCAAAGATGGTTCAGAGAGACTTGATCACAGCAAGCATCCCCTTGATATTTATGTGCTCACATCTTTCCTTGGTTTCCCATACCACATGCACTTTTATTCCACCTGAAACTGCTCCCCAAGCAAAGTCCAAAGCATCTGTGGTGACTGATTGTTTTGGAGCAGGGAGGGAGAAGGGGAAACCTGGATTTAAGGATATCTGCTGTCTCCACCAAAAGACTTCCCTTCTGACACACCTCATTACTGGGATTTAAAAAGATAAACAGTATTGGTGCTCAGACCAAAGAGATTTCAGATACCACTGTATCTTTCTCATGTGGAGTCTTGCCAGGGGTATCATGAGAATCATAGATGCCATGAGACCCAAAATCCTGAGATATTCCCTCGCAGTGACTGAAATCTCAGTGGAAAACCTTAGAAATAGAACAAAAGGGTAATAAAAGAAAGTCATATGTAACAAAAGATCATGTGTTGTTAAATAAAGCCATATTGGAGAACTGTAAAAAGGGGAATAATCTAAGTATGACATGGAGAGACTACAAAAATCATTTGACAGTATCCTACATTCATGGATAAAAGAGTGCTTAAAAATGTATAAGGTACACCCTACACTGATCAATTACCAGTGACCATGAAACAGTGGCAGGCCACATTGCAGTTGACAAAGGACAATATTCCAGGGATAAAAATTCAAAGGGGAATATTCCAGGGTGGCTGTCATAGCTGCTCATTTGTCTTGCCCTTAACTGATTAAGTTGTCTTCTTCACAGATTAGGTCACGGCTACAATTTGGCTCCCAGAAAACAACAATGTGTAAAGACTTCTCATCTTCTTTTTGTAGATGATTTAAAACTGTACAGTTCATCAGATGAGGAACTGAAAGTAGAACTGCAAGTGGTAAAAACATTTTCAGATGATATAAGAATGCCATTAGATCTTGATAAATGTGCAAAATCAACCTTTAAAGCAGGAAAGCTGCAGCACCAAGAAAACATCAGTTTGGGACAGGAATGTGATATAAAAGAACTTGAGCAGGGGGGAGTATATAAATATTTGGGAACTGATGAAGGATCAACAATGAAACATGAACAAATGTGAATAAAACTCGGTAAGGGATATTTTAGAAGACTAAAATTAATATTGAAAACAGCATTGACATCTACGAACAAAGTCAAAGCTATAAACCAGTTTGCTCTTCCTGTCCTAATTTACAGTTTTGGAGTCATTGACTGGCCCCAAAAGGTGATGGATAGGTTAGACAGGAAGACAAGATGGATGCTTCATGCTCATCAAATGATTTATGAAAATCAACGCATACCAACATTATATTTTCCCCATTCTGAAAAAGCTGTGAGCCTCCTTGAAATTGTTTATATGTATAGATCTGCAATTGCGACATTGCATACATATCTGCTGATATCACAACACCCAAATGTAGTGAAAGTTTTGAAATGTGAGGAGACTAAGTCTAAGATGCATACTGGTGTCAAGCAGAAATGGAAATCAAATCAGAAGTAGATAAAAATTAGGCAGCAAATGAATGTGCCAAAAAATGAAAGAATATAAGGTGAAGGATCAGATAAGAAGGCAAGAAGTGTGGAAAATGCATAGATATAGTTGCAAGTATAGAAAACTCTTGGAACAACCTCATGTTGACCAGGATCAAATTCAGGAATGGTTAAGTAGAGGTGAATTTAAACCAAAAAATGAAAGGTTAATATTAGCGGCCCAAGACAGTGGACTACATACATGTTGGTTTACAAAGTCTACTGAATATGTGGGAGAAAAAGACAAATGTAGGTTTTGTAAAACAGAATTGGAAACAGTCACACATCTTGTTGCTGGTTGTGATATATTAACGGCAGAAGAACTGTATACTAAAAGGCATAATAATGTAGCAAGACTATTGCATTGGGGATTGTGCAAACATTATAATATTGAAGTAGCTGAAAAACATTGGAAACACGAGCCACAAGACATCATAGAAAATGATGAAGTTTACATCACATGGGATCATCCATTACCAACACTTCAAAAAACAGATGCGAGAAAACCAGATAAAGTAGTCCATGAAAAGAAGACAAAAGTAACATTGATCATTGAAATTGCACACAGTGACTGCAGTGTCTTATGTACACAGATACAGAAATTCATAAAATATTAGGATTTGCTGGCAGAAATGAGGGCAATGTGGAAGGATACGCAGACTGTTCCAGTAGAAGTAGGAGCAACAAGTCCTATAAAAAAGAATTTACAATCAGATATGTTACTGATACAGGTAACTCCATACGAGTTGCAGAAGGAGTCATTGCTGGGCATACTGCAGGTGCTGCGAAGAGCACTTCTGGCTAACATCAAAGACAAACAATACTAGTTTCATGAACTTTAATCGTGCTTTGGCTTAGGAATGGGGTCCATTCCCGTCACGGTATTAGAAACCCAAAATACTTGGAGAAATTAAAAAAGGAGTCTTGCCATACATATTATGAGAACCATAGATGACACTTGAACCAAAATCCTGAGATACTCCCTCACAGTGATTGAAGTTTCAGTGGAAAACCTTTGAAATAGATCTAAAAAAAGATCTACTTTTTTTCTGTGGAAAAAAAAAACTCTTTGAACTTTGGTGTCTAGATGACATCCCAGAAAAACACAATCCTGTGTGTAGGAGTCAAGAAAACCGTCTGAATGTTTTCTTGGAATCGCAGCTTGTGTAAGAGATCTCTCACCCAAAATAGAGATTCTTGACACTTTGAAAAAGACTCTAAAAGATAAACAAATATTCTAACTATGGAAGAAAAGGTGGATGCTCTGTAGCCTACAATGAGCTATAACTAGAACCAGACATTTTGTGAGCACTCTAGGTGCAGTGGTTAATCCAAAGAGTAAGGCACACAACTGATAATGTGATCCAGATGCACAAAACCTTAAAAACCATCTGAAGTCTGGATGAATAGGGAGGTGATGCTAAGCATCTTTTAAGTCTAGTGCTATCAGGAAACATCGAAGAGGAAGAAAAGGCAATAGGTTGTGAAGTGACATAATCTTGAATTTGGGCACTATCACAAACAGACTTAGTAAACAAAGCGGCAGACGTTTTCCCCAAAGGGAACTTATCTGCCCAGAAAAGGAAAGCACAAGCTGACTGTCAATCCCCAAAAGCCTCATGGGAGTGTACTCTTCGACAGCAGGAAAGCCCTGAAGGGCTTCATACCCAAACTTGTTCTTTAGTGAGTTCAGCTTGAGCTGCTCGACAGTCTGGGCATGTGAAACAAGCCCTGAAGGGCTTCATACCCAAACTTGTTCTTTAGTGAGTTCAGCTTGAGCTGCTCGACAGTCTGGGCATGTGAAACTTTGGAAGATGGCTGGCTGTTATACCCTTGGCAGTATATAACCCATATAGCCACTGCAGCAGTGATCAATAAGAAGAACATCAGACATTTTACTGATTAGACAGGCTACACAACAATTTCCACATCACTGAGTACCATTTCCACATGACTGCTATCAAACTGATGATGATTGTCTATCATGACTCACAAACCCTTGATTTTATTAACCTCTGCTATAACAGAATTTTCAGTAGCGTAAGATATCACAGGTTGCTGCTGTCACAATGAAGTGTTCTGCACTTAGATGTCATAATGAACACTTTTTTTGGATTGGGACCAATGATACAAGAAGTATAAAATCTTTTGAGAGTAACCCGATCACCTACTTTAGTCACAATTGCCCCAGCCTTACCATTGTTACCAAATCTGCTCACCCAAACATTAGTTTCAACTGGAAAGGTGGATATAAAAAAGGACCTCGCACTGACCCTTGTGGAACACTAACATTTCTTTCTGTCTTTACAGAAAATTTATTCCTAATGCTGACCCTGTAACTACTGTCAAATAACCAATTAACCACCCATTTTAAAATATACCTATTAATACTGGCTAACTTCTTAGTCTGTAAGACTTGTATGTGTTGCACTGCATCAAAAGCCTTTGCCAGATCCAGATAAATAAAGTCCACAGGCAAGCCCTGAAACAAATTTGGCAAGCCTTGATACAAATTTTCTAAAAGATGATCACTTAAATAATTGACTCCATTTATAAGATTAAGCAAAAGAGAAACTAATTTTGTGCTTAAAAATCAAGCACACATGACTTAGGAAGGGATTAAAAATCTTCTGCTTAGCAGCAAGGGATAGTTGTAGCTATAAGGAAGTATATTCACTAGATAGTTCATATAATTTCTAGACACTGAGTATAAACATATTTTAACTTATTGTAAAATGTTTATGTTTAGTGATCCCTAGTATTCCAATGTCCAGTTCCCAAAAGGATGTAGGCAGCACTGAACCATGGGTACGCAGACCTAAGACTCAGCAATGCATTCCCAAAATATCCAGCATCTGTGCAAGGCTTGTATATAGATTTCTAGGTGTGTACTAGGCTAATGGCCCTGGAGCCTTTACAAGCCCAGCCCATAGGATTACCCTGCATCGTGCCACCTGACCTTAGTTCCCAGTGCCTCTGTTAAGTAGAGCCACTGGAGTGATCCCCAGGGTGAGTTTTCTATTTCCCATCCACTCATCAAGATTTTTCTTGAAGAGGGCCAGTGAGGTGCACTGTTTGACATGTATGGGAAGTCTATTCCCTAGCATGGGCAGTCTCTGGGTTATGAACCTGTCCCTCCAGCTTGTTCTGTTGATTGTGGTAATGAGGTTGAGGTCTCTGGAGCGTGTGGTGTGGAGGGATTGGGATTTCTTTAGATGTAGCATTTCTAACAGAGCTGGGTCAGACATAGCTTTATAAGTCAAGCAGAAATCGCCTCTAAATAGGTGATACGAGACAGAGAATAGTTGGAGTTTTATGAGTCTGTCCATACAGGACAAGTGTTTAAGGTCTAGGATCCTCTTTGTTAAGTACTTTTGTGGCCTCTCCAGTTGTTGCCGGTGTCTAGTGAGGTACATGCCAAATGGGGCATTGTACCTGATGATTGACCTAATGAGGGGAGAGTAGAGGGAGACAATGACCTCTTTCTTCCTGAATGCAAAACCCTTAGTAATGAGATGTGCCACATAGAAGGACTTTCTGACCACAGTGGCAGTGTGGTGGTCAAAAGAGAGGTTGCTGTCAACCAGTGTTCCCAGATCTCTTATAATCACTTCTGTGTTCAGTGGACTACCATCGATGTGGCAGTTCATGTGAACTGGGTTTTTCCCAAAGGGGATGACGACATATTTTTTGGCATTGAGGTTAAGGCCATGATTCTGACACCATTCGTTGGTCTCAGTGAGGCCTTTCTGTAGGATGTCAACATCACTCAGGGAGGTAATAATGGCTTCCAACTAGCAATCATCTGCAAACTTTATCAGCCAGAGTCCTTTCATGTTGGACTGGACTTCTGAAAAGTAGATATGAAACAGGAGAAGACCCAGGACCGATCCCTGTGGGACTCCACTCGTGACAGGTCAGCAGTCTGACTTGGAGCTAACTACTTATACACTGTGGGTTCTATCTGTGAGCCAGTGTACAACCCACCTAGTGATATGGGGTTTGATGCCTAGCTTATTGAGTTTTTCTATGACTCCTTAGTGGGGAATGGTATCAAAGGCCTTGACCAGATCAAGGTAGGCTGTATGAACCACCTTGCCTTCATCCACAGCTCTGGTGACTGACTCAAAGAAGTTGACCAAGTTCAGCAGTCATGATATACCCTTCACAAAATCAAACTGTGTGTGATCCAGAGTTTGGAGATTCCCTGTATCCTTGTTTATTAGGTCCATGATGAATCATTCCATAGCTTTGCATATCAGACTTGTCAGGCTAATGGGGTGACAGTTTCCAGGGTCTGTAGTAGCTCCTACTTTGTGGAGAGGGATGACTATAGCAGTTTGCCATTTGCTAGGGACAAAGCCTGAGGTGAGGCTGTGATTGAACAGGACACACAGGTGAGGTGCCAGTTCACTCTGTAGTTCATGTAGAATACAGCCAGGGATATTGTGAGGTCCCATAGAAGCTGTATTTTTGGCCTTGGACAGTGCTGTTTTAACCTGTGCAGCAGTACTACTGGGTGCCTGGCAATCTACTGGTATTGTGATTGGTCCTTTGGGGCGGGGAGGGGAAAAGTTGGCACTGAATCTGTTGGCCAGTATATTGGCAATATCTGTTGGATCGGTATAGGAGGTACCATTGTGCAGTAGCTCAGAACAAATCTGGATATTGCTTTGGAGGTTCTTTACATAACTATAGAAGGCCTTGTGGTTGTCTTTACTATCTGCTGCAATTCTATTTTCATAGCTAGCTTTACAGGATTTGATGAGGGATCTCAACTTTTTGCCGAGGCTGATAAGGGAGTTTATCCAGTCTTGGGACTTCACCTTTTTCTGCATCAGTTTCCTTCTTCTGTTATAGTGTTTGTTTATGGCAAGGGACCACCAGATTGGCTTCCTTTTTTGGAGGAGTGCGTCTTGGTTCTATTGGGTGTGGCAGGATCCATGCATTTGTGTACGTGTTCATACAGTGCATTGGTGAACTTTATCTAGTGAATTTTAATGAAATGGGACCTGCTTCTGTAGCAGTCCTGTGTCATTACAGCAATTGTTTATTTATTTCTGCCTGTATTTATTATATAGTTAAACAAATCACCCCATAAGCCTGACTAGCTTGGTCTGCAAAGCTATGGAAAGGATCATCATGGACCTCATAAATAAAGATATTGGGGACATACAGACACTGGATCCTACCCAGTTCGGCTTTGTTAAGGGCAGATTCTGCCTCTTAAACCTGGTTGATTTCTTTGAAACAGTCACCAAGGCCATTGATGAGGGGAAGGTGGTCCACACAGCCTACCCGGACCTCGCAAAAGCCTTTTTTTACAATACCCCACTCGAGCATTATAGATAAGCTCACCAGCTTAAATATAAACCCCTATGTCACTAGATAGGTTGCAAACTGGCCCAAGGACAGAACCCACATGGTTAAAATTGCTCGAGCCATGTTAGACTCCAAACCAGTTACAAGTGGTGTCCCACAAGGCTCAGGCCTGGGACTTCGCTTGTTCGGTATATATTTCTCGGAGGTACAGGCCAACATGGAAGGACTGTGGCTGACCAAGTTCACAGATGACTGCAAACTAGGCGCCATAATCGACTCTCCAGCCAACACAAGCATCCTACAAAAGGGCCTCATAGAAACAGACAACTGGTGCCAGAGCCATGGCCTCAAGCTAAAAGCCAAAAAGTGTATAGTCATCCCCTTTGGCAAAAACAAAGTGCCCACAAATTACCACATAGGTGGTAATCCATTAAGTACGGAAGAAGTAATTAGGGACCTGGGGACCCAAGTTGATAGCAATCTCGCATTTGAAAACTATGTGGCCAAAGTGGTTAGAAAAACATTTTATATAGCCCACCTAATCATGAAGGGATTCACATCTAGATCAGGGGAGGTCATCGTGCCTCTTTACTCATCCCTCATCAGGCCCATAATTGAGTACAATGCCCCTTTTGGGATGTACCTTACCAGACACCTGCAGCAACTGGAAAGACCCCAAAAGTACCTCACCAAGAGGATCAAAGGGCTCAAACAGATGCCATATGCTGCCCGGTTAAAGAAACTCCAGCTCTACTCAGTGGCATACTGCCTGCTCAGAGGCGATCTGTGCCTGATGTATAAAGCCATGTCCAACCCGGAATTAATGGACATGCTGCACCTCAGAAAATCCAAATCCCATCGAGCTACGTGCTCGAGAGACTTGAACCTCAGCACTGAAATAAATAGGACATGCTGGAGGGACAGATTCATAACCCAGAGGCTCTTTTCACTCTGGAATAAAATCCCAGTCCAGGATAGGCAGAGTCCCTCATTGAGTCTCTTCAAGAGGAATCTTGATGAGTGGATGGGAGATCATAGGTTTACCCCGGGTATCACTTCTGTGTCACTGTTAGACAGAGGCACAGTATACTAACCTCGAAAAAGGGCATAGCAAAATTCATTTAAAATGGGTGGCCAAACACACTCTGGCTAGGCTTATAAATGCCCTAGGGCAGATAGCCTAGTATGAACCTATGAACCTATGAACTTTTCTGACTGTATGCCAGTCAGTTTGGAGAACACCTTTCCCAGTTTAGTGTCATTGCCAAATATCAGTTTGCTGTTGACAGTGGCCCACAGACATAATAGCAACTCTACCAATCCACCTTGTGGCATAATACAGCATCAAATCAACTATTCAAGAAGGCTTTAGTTGGAGCCCTATTTCAGAATCACAGCAGATTGTTCAGTATAGGTGTCGGAGCTTTAGAATCTCAAACTAAATGACATCCTATTGAGAAATAGACATAATTCTTAATGGTAAAGCAAATGTGTTATGAAAATGTCATACTTTGTCATTACTAACTGTATTTTTGTTCTTTTAATTCAACCAAGAAGGTGCCACAATCAAAGTATGCATCATTACAAGTAGTTTTACTCCCTCTGTTTCCTGACAGTGCCCAGCTTGCCATCCGTTTTCTACTCCATTTCAATTTTAAGAAAGTAACATTATTTATTTTATCTGTCAGGATATTTAATTGATCACACATGAACTTATTGGTTATGGAAGTTAATGAGCAGAGGAGATGTAGCTACGTATATCTAAGACATATACAGACTGAAAAAGCAAAGTAATTAAGTCATTGATTCTAGCTACCACACCCAACTATTCCACTAATAATGAGACACACTAATTAGGCAATAACCTCTAACTTAGTCTTTTAAACCTGAGCTCCGCAGATGACCATTAGCTAGTAAATATTGCCTGTAATTACAAATTTTATCTTGATCAAAAACTAATAGCTAACTTGTCTTCCAAAACTACTAATAAATATTTCTTTGTTACTTATAAGATGATCACAAAAATAGAAGGTATCATTGAAAAGAATAAACTGATGTTTTTTCCAGTGATAAACTTATACTAAAGGGAGAACCAGAAGCATAGAATATGATTTGCCCATCTGCTATAGCATTATGATAACATCAAGCACACTGTGTAGAATGAATAAAGCTGAGCTATAAAACAAAATCATACTGGCAGACCAGCTCTCATCAGATTGTTTTATGGTATCACCAGTAATGAAAGATGTGACAAATAACATTTTCTTTCCTATTCTGAGGTACAATTGGTCAGCCGCAGAAACTCCACATGCACCTCAATAGTTAGTGTGGTTGCTACAAAGACTGATTTAATGTGCTGAGAAACCAAAAACTGTAGAACCAGAGCAACCACAGTGAAGGAAAACAAATAGCTTTATTAACAAATATCCACGTTGAGCGCTTTCTTCCCCTAAAGTTACAAGGGACTTCCTCAGAACAAAATTCAAAACCCCAACCGAGCCTTTTATAATACTCAGTTGCCACTGATTGAATAATTAGTATTAATTAAAAAATTCACTTCAAAAAGAATCATCAAAAAAGATTTTACATCAAAAGAATACACTTTGAAAATCACTTTAAAATCAGATTTGACCTACACACCAGGTAATGCCACATTAAATTTCATAAATAAAAAATGTAACTTCATAGAAAAGGTTGCTTCTTAAAAATGCATGTATAAGTTCAACCTAAAATGTTTTTTAACTTTAAAAAACTGGTTATACTAATGGCTTTGTTAATTTCTGGATACTTGGTGGCATCAAGTCTCAACTGCCATCTTACTTCACTGACATCTAAATGTACATCCAGACTTTTACCTTGTGGATCTTTTTGTAGGTGTTGAATTACCAAAACTTTAAAAGCATGGTCCCTACATTCATTCAGATTTCTGGCTAATGCATTAGTCTGCCTACCATGCCTGATATCTAGTAGGTGCTCCCCTAGGGTCTATATTAAATTCTCGAAAGCTGACAATGTCGAATCTGACATTGTCGACACGAGAACAGTGAAACTGCAAAACATCGAAGAGGTAAACGGAAATCTCTGTAAGGGGAGATTTCCTTTTACTTCAATGTAGTGCGGTCTTGGAGTTGGTATATTTAAGTAGCAGGGGGGTGTGGGGTGTGCAGGGGAGCTTGCCCCCCTGCCTACACCATTTAGTTTTTTTTTTGTTTTTGTTTTTATTTTTTTTTCAGAACATTCGATGTCTTAACAGTTCGATCACTGAGGGTCGACCTTTAGTGATTCCAACTGTTAAATATTCAATGTTCCAATATAGACCCGCTCCCCTATATGATTTTTGAAATACCTACTAGTTTTGCCTATATAAAATATAGGACAATCCTGGCATTTCGCAATATATACAATGTTCTGAGTGTTACAATTATAATATCCATTAATTATTATCGTTTTTTCATTCAGAACAAACCTGTCACCTGTCTCAAGAATGTGTGGACAAAAATTACACCTCTTACATTTAAAATTGTCTTTACTTCTGTTGCTAACATTCACAGTGTTATGTTTGCCCATTTTCAGAATGTTTTTGAAGGACCTATCTTTTTTTATATATTATTTTCGGTCTCTTCCCTACTTTTTGTCCCACATTTTGCTCAAATTGTAGTATATCCCAGTTGTTAAAAATTGTATCAACAACTTTCCATGCATCTTGATTAAAAGTTGTTATGAAGCCTATATTAAAATTTTCTGTCTTGTTATGTAACTCCAAAATATTACCCCCATCACTGGCACTGTTAACATTGTTCGAGATTGGCTTGTATGTGCCATTATTATGCTTATGTCACAGGCAGAATCACAGGCCTAAAGCAGATGCCCTACACTGACCGCCTTAAAAAACTCCAGCTATACTCTGTCACATATCGTCTACTCAGAGGCGATCTCTGCTTAACATGCAAGGCCATGTCAAACCCAGAGCTGTTGGACATGCTACACTTAAAGAAATCCCAATCCCTCAGAGCCAGACGCTCCAGTGATCTAAACCTTGTCATCACAATAAACAAAACATGCTGGAGGGATGGGTTCCTGACCCAGAGACTCCCCAGACTCTGGAATAGACTGCCCATACATGTCAAGCAGAGTGCCTCTTTGGCCCTCTTCAAAAGGAACCTTGACGATTGGATGGGAGAAAGGAAATTCACCCCAGGGATCATGTCAGTCACCCTGCTAGACAGGGGTCCAGGGAAGTAAATAGTGTGGGAATAAATAGCCAGGGAATTGTTATGGCTAGGCTTGTATAGGCCCTAGGGCCGATAGCCTAGTACCAACCTATGAACCTATGTATAATCTCCTCACTAATGTCATCCAGTAATTCCTGGGGATACCCTCTGGCCTTAAACATCTTCAAAATAAATTGAATTTCATCCAAGAAGGTGGTATCCGAGCTCACCATCCTGGCAGCCCGTACCAACTGTCCCTTTACTATCTTCGACTTTTTTTGAAAATGAGGATGTGGACTAGTGAATTCTAGGTATGAATTTGAGGAAGATGGTTTTCTGTATATTCTAGATTCCAAACTATTCTCATCAGTAATGATTAGATTTACATCCAAGTATGATATACTAGTTTTACTATGTTTGTGTGTAAATTTAAAAAAACTCATGGTACTATTTATATAATCATACAATTGGCACAGTTCATGCTCATTGCCCTTCCAAATAATGAAAAGGTCATCCAAAAACCTTGTATAATACAGAATATTGGAATGATATTCACCTTGTATGATGTACAGTTGTTCCCAGAAAGACATAACATAATTTGCAAAGACAGGGGCACAGGCTGCCCCCATCGCCACCCCTGTACTTTGCTTATAATACTGTCCTTCAAAATATAAGTAGTTGTTTTGTAAGACCACTTCCATTAATGTTACATATGTATTAATGTCATCCTGATCATATACCCCAGTTTTCTGTAATTGAACCTCAAACCAAAATAGCCCTTCGTCATGGGGTATTACGGTGAAGAGACTAATGACGTCTATAGTGACCATTATACTGTCACCATCTAACCGTATTCTACCAACCATTTCCAAAAATTGCCATGAGTCCTTGCTAATGTATAGGAAGGCTGTTAAACCTACTTGCAATTTTTTGTCCAAGTATTTACTAATAAAACAAGTCTTGGAACATTTTCCATCCACAATTGGCCGAATTTGTGGGTCTCTCAGCCCTTTATAGACCTTGGGAATACCAAATATATTAGGTACCATGGGGTGTTTGTTACACATGAATATATGCTCATCCTCACTAATCTGCCTTTGATATAACATATCGTCAAGTAACAAATCAATTTTTCTGTATGTTATATGTATTTCATTGAAGGAACTTTCTGAATAGGTCCCATCCATCAATAGGGCATTCATCCCATTAAGATAATTAGCTTTATTCATTATGACCACACCATTGCCTTTGTCTGGTTTCATGATATGAATTGTACCATCCTCAGCCAATTCTCTTAATAAACTTTCCTCGTCCTTAGTCATATTAGTCATAACATTATTTGATTTTTCTCCCACAGCCTTCCTAGTATCTTTCTCACACTTCTGCTCATACAACTTGATAATGTTGTTCAATGGTGGGATAAAGGTACTTGGTCTTTTCAGACACCCAGCTTCCCCAACCCGCCCATCACTCTGAGTGTTAAACCAAACTTTTAAGTTTAACTTTCTAGTAAAACACTTCAAATCTATTAATGTATTATCAATCTTTGCTTTTCTAAATGGCACATACATAAATCAATTAGCCAGTAGGTTAACATGCTGTATACTGATTTCCTTTGTTGAATAGTTATACACTTTAAAATCATTATTAGCATTCTGTATTACAGTAGGTTCAAATACGCTTTCAATAATATCAAATTGTTCACGACCATATGTTAAAAACTCATCTGAATCACAATTGAGTCCATCAGAAGTCCTTGCCAGATCTCCGTGACCAAGTGAAAGTCTATCCAGTGTGCAATTACAGTCCATGTTAACATTGTAATACTGTATCTCCCAATTCATTGCATACTACTGCTTTCTCATTGATTTTACCACTATTTGAATCATGACCGCATACCAGTTCAACCGAAGATGTCTGGTTGACATTTAAGTGTGCAAGTAAGGGAAAGACCTTGTCAGTACTTATAGCATTCATCATTTTGAGAGCCATGTCCATTAATTCTTCCACTGCCAGCTCCGGTTCCTGTTGTTTTTCGGTCTCGCCCCTTGTGTAACATAGTCCCGATAAGTGTTTACTAAAAAACGAGACTGCTGATCCTTCTTACGAAGCCTCTCAGTGTGCCTAATGTTTTTATCGCTAGGAAAAGTTTGCTATGAGTACATACTTGCTGCATTTTGAGCTCTCATGTGTGACGTCACATCCTCTCGGTGATCCGCACCACGATTGGCTACTTCGTTACTGTTTTCACAGCAACCTGGGGAAAACGGCTATACCTTCTGCTTGGTATATTCGTTCAGATCTATTTTAATTTTATTCATTTTGCGGGTGTATATACCACTGCAAACATTGTCAATGTTAATGAAAATATTGTTATAACTAGATCGATGTTGTGCAAAGGCTAAGTCATTTTGGATGGTTTGATTTAAACTATCTAGATCCTTAGACCTGAAGCCAACAAGTTATATTTTACCATAAGTCTCATCATTTGTAACCCTGTTTGATCAAAAAGGTTGTGTAAATCAATAAGTAAGTCAGCATTACCTTCAGCTCCATTAGGGTACTTCCACAGTCTCAACCCCCGTGGAACTTGTTCCATCGCAATATTTTTTTCCAGATAAAATATTTTCATCTGCAGTTTTTTTTTAAATCAATAGTTTTTTTCAAACAACTTCAATTTTTCAGCTATTGTGGACTCGTGTTGCCCCATACCATCTAGCCTTCTCTCCAATCCAAAACTGAATGTGTTTTTTCACCTGGGCTGCTCCACTCCCACTGCTATCTGACTCTTCAGTCCCAGCAGTCAGTCCCTCAGTTGGAACTGCTTGCTGCGTTCCATGTGCCATTTGTGCAGATGGACTTTGTTGTGTAGGATGGGTTAAAGGGTAGCCTAAACTAGCAAGCAGGTTATTAGAACCACCCTGTTTTTCCATCAAAGTTTGTATCTGGTTTGAATGTACCACCAGTTGCTGTTTAATTTGTTGTAGCAATTCTAACATTTCACCATTTGTAGCTGTACTTGCTCTGGTTCTACTGATTTAATGTGTTATTTGTCAGGAATTCCAGAACAAGTAAAGAGGTGATGTATTATACATTTCTGCAAGCAGAACAAACTCTCATACTTGCCAAGAGTAGTCAGGCTTAACAGTGTATGATTGTATTCACATAAGACCAGATAAGGCACTTCTGGTGTCTGTGAGGTCTGAAAGGTGAATAAACACCATGAATGAACACAGAAACTGTTCTCATGCCTAGCAAAGGCATTACATTCAATTATAGTGATTGTAGGCCACAATCCATGTAAAATATTGTAACTCTCAACAGGGCAGGGATAACAATAGATGTGGCTTCTAATGGCAAATACATATCTCTGTAATGTCAAAATCAGGAGATATACTGGCTGCTTTGAAAAGTCTACAAAAATTGATTCTTGACTGTTGAGCAGGAATAATTTACATTATTCTATGATTTCATCCATGTGCTGTGTCCTATAAACTAAATATAACCATCAGTAACATTTGAGATCTTGAGACGTTACTCTCACCATATAACATAATGAGAACCAAGCCCACATCAAACTTCCTCAGCTGGCCACCAAGTGCACAAGAATTATTTAAAAAATATTCTTTATCTCCAAATAGCTATATCATAACAAGCAGAAATGTAATATTATTCATTTTTTTGACATGGCTCAGATTGGACATGCTTTCCTGAAGGTCTGACCACAAACTGCTTTTGAAATGCATCATCATCTTTTCACTTTTGCAGCCACTAAAAGTTATTTCTTTCAGTCTATACAAAAATTAATATGGGGAAATAACATGTGAAAATGGTGGGTCCCATTTACGTTTTCGAAAGGGCTGTTAACTGAACACCCTTTGATTGGCACGTAAATGGCGAACTACCAAAACTTCGACTGGCTAAGTAAGCAAATTTTATCCTAGGGGGAAAAATTGCTTGGCCATTATCGGGAATTTTCCATTTCCTCCACTGCAGTGTGATCTTGGAGTTGGCATATTTAGTTAGGGGGGGTGTGGGGGGGCATAGCCCTCCACATTGGGGGATGTGGGGCGAAGCCCCTCACTTCATAGGGTTTTATGATTTGTTTTATTTTTTGTTGGCCAAGTAATGTGAAAAAAATGCTTATTTGGCTGTTTGAAGTTTTAGTCTTTTGGTATTTACGTGTCGATCAAAGGGTGTTTGATTAACAGCCCTTTCAACAATGTAATATAGACCCAAAAATGGTATATTTAAAGAAGCCTTCAAAACTAAACAGATACATCTATGGAACTCATATATTTGGCATCAGTAACCATTCAGAGGATAATATTGTTCAAGGTACAGAAAAAAGCTCACATAAACCAGATAATTTTATCTCTAAAGTAAAAAGACTAAGTGCTTGTATCAGAAAGACTACAAGATTAAATCACAACTTAGAAGTCCATGTAAAGAAAAAGTAACCCAACAAACATTATTATGAAAATTAAGTAAGAAAAAATTAATAATAGAGACTGAAGTTTGGGATAACACGATTAACAGATGTGGTTGAAAGAGAAGTTTGAAAATGACAACTTATTTTTTCTCAAACTTTTTTTTTACTTTTCAAATACATTTGAATGAATTCCATAGTATTTATACATAACATCTTAACTATGTACACTATTTACGCTAGCCTGACACTATAACAGATCTTAATGTATACAGTTACTTTATAAGTATGCCCAATCCATTGTTGGAGTGTCTGATAAATTATTATATAGTGTCAATCAACTATTTTTCCCCAAGGGTTGTTGATAAATGGCTTTGGATAAATTCTTAGTTCTTTAATTTTAATTTCCAATAATGCTGTGGTCTTCAGTAGGCTGTAGAAGTCTTCCAAAGTTGGTATTATGTTTGTATTCCATCTTCTTGTTATACACTTCCTTGAAATTGCAAGTACAGTCCATACTAGATACATGTTTGACCTATTCAAATGAGGACCTGCATTCACATTTAATAATACAAGAGCTTTAGTTAAATAAAATGATTCATTAAATAAAGCTTGTAGAAAGTTATTAATACCATTCCAAAACAGCTTAATTTTAACACAATCAAAGAAAATGTGGTTCCAATCTGCATTGTGTACTTGCTCACATCTCCAACATATTCCTTTTATGGAAGAACTAATTTTACTAATTCTATCTGGGGTTAAGAATGCTCTGTGCAAGCATTTCCAATTAAAAACTTTCCAGTATTGTGTAAAGGATGTATATTGTATCGATAATAAGATATTTGTTTTAATATTTTCAGTTAACTGTATTGAGTGTCCTATTGTTATATACTTCTAACATGAGGTTTTGGGTGTTGTTTTATAGTTTATCAATATTTTGTAAAATTTTGAAATAATGTTCGCCATGTCAAAGTCATTATATATGATTTCATATATATATATATATATATATATATATATATATATTTCATAAATTTAGGTATCGCTTTAAATGAAGAATTGTTAATTATTCTACTTAAATATTGCGAATATGACAGAATACTCTGTAAAGTTAGCCAGTCCTGTTGTGGAATTTTGTATGTTGTTTTTATTACTTGCATATCTAAAACTTTTAGTTCTTTGATACTCTGGAGCCAACAAACAAATCCTTTCTGTTCCCAAGAATTAATAATTTGTCTATATATTTTATGTGGAAAGTTATTTGTGACTATAAATGGTGTTAAAAGATCAAACCAGATTTTTAAATCTATATTTGCATTAATAATTTTCCTAAATGAGTCAATGTAATAATTACTCATATGAGTTTTAGTGGGTTTAGTTATGTTATATTGCATACTAATACATAATATGTACCATGGAAATTATTTTTATCTATTTGATTTTTTTTTTTTGTAAATCAAATTCATTTATTGATATTACAGTTATTAATTCTTTCCAGTTTGCAGAGTAATTTGGACTTATCCAATCTCAGATTGTTTTAGATATTGATGCCTTTATATATGTTTCTGTATCAGGAAAGTTTAATCCTCCCTGTTTCTATGGTCTGATATGATGTATTAAAGCTATTCTGTTTCTTTTGGGAAACCATAAAAATTTTATTAGGCATGAATTTATTTCTTTAAGTATATTCCTTTCTGGTTACAGTTGTATTGCCAAGGCTATTTATAGGATCTTGGGCAGTAAAACCATTTTATTAACTGTAGTCTATCTTCAAATATTAATATTGTTTGGTTCTTTTTTTTTTCAGAGAGATTTTAATTGTGTTGATGATATTACTGTAGTTTTTTTGAGACTAATTCATTATTATCCTTGCATAACTCAATTCCTAGATATTTTTAAGGTAGATTTGTGTTTCCTTATGATGTGAGCCCCCTTAGTCTGCAGTTTTTTTTTTAATTTAAAAATAAAAATTTTGATTTTGATTTATTGAAATGGAGTCTTAAAGTCATGTGAAATCTGTCAATTAATATATCTAATTCTTCTAATGTCTCTTTTGTATTAGATGATGTTAGTAATATGTCATCAGCAAATAGCAGTAGTTTAGAATTCTATTGTTCATAAACATATATTCCTTTGATTTTTATATTGTTACGAATAGAATCTGCCAATATTTCAATAGCCAGAGCAAATAGAATTGGTGACATGGGACATCCTTGTTTAGTGCCTTTTGTTATATGTATAGATTCAGAGGTAAAAGGACCTAACTTGACATACGCTAAATTATTTGTATGTATATATATATATATATATATATATATATATATATATATATATATATATATATATATTCTTTAGGAGATGAACAAAGGATGCAGGAAATACAGACAACATTAGGATTTTGAATAAATAGTCCCAATTTAGGGAATCAAAGGCTTTCTCTATATCTAAGTGAATTATGAGTGTTTATTTTCTTTATTAACATAATCTACAAGAGAAATTATCCTTTTAATATTGTCACATGTGTGTCTATGATATATAAATCCAGTTTGATCATTATTTATTGTTTTGGATACTGGTATTTTTATTCTGTTAGTTAATATTGTCATAAATATCTTATAGTCATTATTTAATAATGATATAGGTCTATATGAGGTTCAGAGGTTTGGAGGTTTGTTTTCCTTTAAGATTGGCGTGATTAAGGAATATCTCCAACAGGGTGACATTAAAGCTTGTGACTGAATTTCTAATAGAGTTTTATGGAAGAGGGATAGTATCTTTGAAGGAAAAAAGTTATATATTTCCATAATTATGCCATCTATACCTGGAGCTTTATCATTTTTACCCTCTTTTATTGTATCTGTAATGTCTTTGTAGGATATGGGTGCTTGCAGATCTAGTTTAAATTTTTCTGTTATTTTTTTATATTAGAACATTTTTCATCTAGATTTAATTGATCGATATGTATATTTTCTTTTTGGAAATGTTCCACATAGTGATTTCTATAGACATCAAGAATGTCACCTATAGCTGAGACATTTTTCCCTTTCTTTTCATGGAAGATACTTTTAGTGTTATTAGTTTTTAATTGTATTTTGATTCTTGTGGATAAATTATGTAGATATTTGGAAGAAGTGGCCAAGGTATTCATTTTTAGTTTTTCTAAAGCTAAAGTAGTTTTTTGTGTTAGAATTTCATTGTATTTATTGTTTAATACTTCTTTCTTTTTCATCTCCAAATGATTTTGATTTTTTTCAGCTTTTACTGACAAAAGTTTGGATTGTAGATCTAATAATTCAGAATCCCATTCTCTGATTTTTTTATACCAAGTTAGGGTTTTACCATATATGTAAGCTTTTAATGAGTCCCATATCATTATTTTATTTATCTCTGTGGTGTAATTAATATCTAAGAAGAACTGTAATTCAGATAATAACCAGGGTTTGAACTCTTTAATTTTAGTTATATATGCTGGAATTCTGGAGTTAAAGATTAATGGTTTGTACCCATTTTGAAGTTTTAGTATCAATGAACTGTGGTCTCAAAAGGGGCAGGGAGTAATTGAGAAATTAATGATTTTAGAGTGTAAGTCATGGGCAGCAAATATTTTATCTATTCTAGTTTGGGTACCAAATCTGTGATCTTGATGGGAAAACAACAAAGATTTATTATCTTTAAATCTGAAAGTATCTACAAGATGAAATGATTCTACCCACTTGTTTAAAGCTTTTGATACAACATATGTATGCAGTGGTCTTTTATTTGTAGTTTCAGAAATATCAGATATACAGTTAAAATCTCCTCCTAATATTAAGTTGCCTTTATAATTATTGAAAATGAAATATAAGTGTTTTTTAACAGTTTCTGTTCCAATGCCTGGGAATCATATAGATTGGCTAGGGTCCATATTCTGTTATTATATTTAACTATTGCTAATGCCATAAGGCCTTCTTTATCTTCATACTTATAAATGATTTCTAGGTTAATCACATTTGTTTTCCATAAAATTGTTACCCCTTTTATCTTTGTCTTATAAGTGGATTGCACCAATATCATTTATTCCTTAGGATTCCATTTGTAATTGTCATTTGTTTTGAAATTAGTTTCTTGAAAGAATACGCTTTGTGCTTTGTTCAATTTTAAATATTTCAGTAGATTTGATCTCTTGCTAGGATTTTTTAAGCCATTGATATTTAAAGATAATAAAGTTAAATCCATCTTAGGTTATTTAGACTATGTATTTTTTGTTTTATTGTGACTATTAAACATTTTCCTCTGATAACTATAAAGTATATGTTTGAGCTTTTAAAGGAAATTATCAGTTTTATACTTAAGTGTTTACCAATAAAGCAAGGTTTTGGTCAGGCATACTAAAAACGTTTTTGTAAAATAACAAATTTAAATTAATAAATGTTAACAAAACTAAGATCCACACTAGCCATGGAATGAAAATCATTCCTAATCTGATGGATAAACCTAAATCCATCAGATTATCACTCATACCTTGACAATCCAGAACATCCGAGCTCCATAAATTGAATTATCATATGGAGAATACTTGTAATAGGAATAAGCAATACTTATATTATTTTGAACAGATATAGTACTATTGTAGATTTGACAGAATTCTAATACAATATATCTACTTATTGTATAAACAATTAATATTTACATGAAACATAGATGACAAGCAATTCAATCATAGTAAAGTAGGATGTATCATATATAACACCTCAGTAAAAGATTATAGCACACAGTTATTTAACATATTCACCCTTATTGAAGAAGTCTTTCAAAACTTATTACTTAATATAAATATATGATAATAATATTTATACCTAATGTTTATAATACAATGTCTTTTACTGGATATATCAGAAGTTATATTTCATTGTTTTCCAGCATTTAAGTAATCACTTTGCTTGTTGCTAACTTATTTAAAGCATCAAGTTTGTTTTATGTGAACATTGATGAAAGTTAGTGCATTTTAATTATCAGTGCATCCCTCTTCCCCCATTTCCTACACATAAGGATTTTCAAATCTGTCATTTCTTATTATAAAATGTGTGAAATTATAGGTTAAAAACAACAAATTCACTTATTGTGATTAATGATTAAATGTTTCCTTTCCATATTCATAAATTGCCATTTTATGGCATATACTGATTTTTTTTAGATTTAAATGGCAGCATTCTATTTTATATAATCAGCAAAGATTAAACTGAGTGATTATTGTCAATTTAATACTATTTGTTCAGAATGTGATTGTTACATTCTGTGACATTCCTAGTTCAAGCTTCTATTGTTTCCCTTAAACAACTTTTTCAGTTTGATGTCATGTATAAAACATTAGTTACTTTGTTAACAGTTTAAGTATTATGTATGGTCAAGATGGGTTACAAAACCACAATTCAAGTTAAAGCAATTATATGACTATTTATGCACATTTACTTATATGAGAAAATCATCATGCTTCTCCTTGATGTTCAATATAGTGTATGTCATTTATGACAAGTTAAAACAGTAGTGTTATTATACACAAGCCCGTGTTATTAAACCAAGTGTCTATTGTCAATTTAATATTATTTGTTCAGAATATGATTGCTACATTCTGTGACATTTCAAGTTCAGGCTTCTATTGTTTCTCTTGAACAACTTTGTCAGTTTGATGTCATGTATAAACATTAGTTACCTTGGTAACTGCTTAAGTATTATATATGGTCAAGATGGGTTACAAAAACTACAATTCAAGTTAAAGGAATTACATGACTTGTTATGCATATTTACTTACCTAAGAAAATCATCATGCTTCCACAATGCAGTGCATGTCATTTATGACAAGTTAAGACAGTAGTGTTATTATACACAAGCCCATGTTATTAAATCCTGTCTTTAAAATTTAAATTCAGCAGACTGCTTCATCTTATATGATGATTATATATTTTACATCTAGATTTACTAAAATCATACATTACATAACTATTGTGTATTTTTTTGGTTGTTGCTTAGTTATTTGAGAGACCACAAGCTGTAATGCTTATTCTTATTATTAGCTCCTTCCAAGCATGTTTATACAGTCTATAGACTTTAAATTATGAGACCCTTCTAGTTTCTTATTTGTTATAAGTATATTTCCATCCTTACATACACACATAGTACTTCAAGCACGGGCAACAATACCCATCAGTTTTTGCCAGAATACTATTCACTGATTCATGTGGTGTGTTTCCAGGCTTTTCTTAAAATATCCAAACCAATATTTGTCCTGTTCCATTTTACCAGCCTGTTCCATGCAGTGGCCACTCTGTCAGTGAACCACTCAACACACCTTCCATTCCCACAGATATTTCCACAAAGGAAATCTGATGACTCTCTTGCACTTCTCGGCAACCCCAAACACCCCTAGAATCAGCTATACCCATATTCCAAACACGTCAGAGCAAGCTCACCTCCCAGACCACTGCAAAGGGTTCTGCACAAGACCAAGTGCTCTTAGTCTTTCACAATAACTCAGACTTCCACTCTTATGTAAGCCCTTAATGTGTTTGGACCAAAATACATTTTAAATATAAAATTGCGCTTATTATTTATTTTTTATTTTATTTTTTTATCAAGAATCAACTTAATGAGCTAAATGAAGTGTTGAGAGACCATCAATATGTGTACATGTGGTTTAAAACAGCCCTTATATATATATATATATATATATATATATGTATATATATATATATATATATATATTTTTTTTTTAAACCAAAAACATTGCCAAGAATCATCTTGGAGGCTCCTTAGAGCTGTTAAGCATTATCATCACTCTGTCTCCATTACCATAGCAACCCGGGAGTGTCTGCTTTTGTTAGTGTGTCTGTGTACTGCATACCAGAGGCTCGTAATGCACCTGAAGCAAAGCTTCACTTCACTGCAACTTCAAGCCTAAATTCCCTCCCTTTCAGCTAGGCAGCAGCCAGGAAAAGAATGGAGAGCAAACAGATAAAAAAAAAAAAAAAAGAAACCTCCCAACAAGCCGCTACAACAAGAGATAACACATTCTTTCAGACATCCCACCTCTCACTCAGCAGATGTATAAACAAATTATTCTCTGCCAAGATATCACAAATCACAGTTTTATCCATTCCCTTCCCCTGGATCCAGGCTAAAACACCAAATTTCACTTCCTAATACACAAGCATCAGTAAACCTCGATCACAGGCCGCAACCCACAGCTTCCCAGAGATGAAAACGGCAACATACAACAGCTGCCAGACACAGCTGCATCCACACACACCATGTCAGGCTTAATCAAACAGCACTCAAAGCTATAATACCTGCCATAACTGATATTAACTATGTTTAGACAGAATAATAATGACATTTGTACTAGCTGCCAGACATGGCTGCATCCACGCACACCATATCAGGATTGATCAAACAGCACTCAAAGCTATGATACCTGCCATAATTGATATTAAGTATGTTTAGATAGAATAATAATGACATTTGTACTAACTGCCAGACACAACTGCATCCACGGACACCATATCAGGATTGATCAAACAGCACTTGTAGCTGTGATACCTGCCATAATTGATATTAACTATATTTAGACAGAATAATGATGACATTTGTACTAAGAGCTTGCTACTATTATTCAACTAGGATATACATGACATTTCTAAATCATACTTTAACTGAAGAAATCATTAGTCTCCATGACAGCATTTTTTTAAAACACTCTACTGTTACTGCTATTATATATGATGTTAATTTGTTACATTTGAGTCTGAACTCTGATGAATGGTACCTTGTTGAATTAGTTAATTAATTACTTAAATTATTTTAAGTAAAACAATGAAAAATGAACAAGATAAGTATTCATTGAGTTCAAGTAGGGGAACAGAAACTTCTATATTTGTATTATATTTTGCTTTGTTTGGCCTATATATAATGTAAATAGTAACCCATCTTGACCTACCTTTGTTTGTGAAGAATTACTGGACTCTTTGAACATTCTGAATAAATAACTACTGTTTTTCAGTTGTTTAAGAAACCCTCCTTTTTTTAATAAAAACAGATGCAAATGATGTACCATATCAGTTGATACTTTGAAAGATGTAGTTGTAAGAGTTATTTTTTGGGACAGCTATCTTGGAGTCAGTTTTTTGTTTCTTCTTTCTAGCAGCAGTCCAAGGATTTGTTTCTTTTAATCTTTTAAGAGTAGGGGCAATCCATTCCATTTCTTCTGGAATAGACACTATGTTGTTGTTTTTGATGAATGTAGCAGCTTCTTCTAAGTCATTAAAGGTTCTCAACTCATTGGCAAAAAGTATTTTTATCTTTGCTGAAAAGGCCAGCTGTGCTTTAATGTTGTTTTGTTTCAACAGGTTTATTATTGGCCAGACTTTTTTCCTTTGTTCTAGTATTCTGGAAGAATAATCATTGTCAAGCCTTATAAGGCTTTGATTGTATTTTAAGGGCGGTTTTCTCCAAACAGATTTTGATATTAGTTCCTTGTTCAGAAATGAAGGAAATTTTATAACTATGAATCTAGGTGGAATATTTGTTGAGTTAGAAGCAGATTTCCTCAGTGCTCTATGCGCCCTTTCAATTCCAAATGAAAGTCCCTCTTTCAAGTCTAAAAAATCAGGAATCCATTTTGTTAAGAATGAAATAATGTCTTCTCCTTCAGTGTTTTCAGGCAGGCGAAAGATCCTTATGTTGTTTCTCCTTTCCCTGTTACTAAAGTTTAAGCAGAAATTCTTTTTGGAATTCTTCCTGTTTGAGTCTCCCTTCAATGTCATTTAGAGAAGTCTCTATATTTGCTATTTTTGTATGGTCTTGCTGTAATAGTTCCTTAAGAGTATCAGTCTTTTTTTGAGAATTTAATTTGAAGTTTTCTAAGTCATTTTTAAAGCCATCCATCTTCAAAGATCGTTCCTGTAAAGTAGATGTCATCAATTGCAGTTCTTTTTTCAAAGCAGCATCTGGATGAGAATTCCTTGAGTTGTTTATATTCAGTGACTCAATATATCTCCAAGTTACCTGACAGGAAAATTTTTGTATATCTCCACCAAAATTGATATTTATGTTGTTTAGTAGTTTATCTATAGAATTCTGATTTTTTAAACTTAAAAATAATAAAACGTTCCTATATTATTATACTAGTTTATGGAGCTCTCAAAATTCACTGCTCTCGGTTAACCATCTAGGCTTCACCCCCTCAACTTTCTGGTAAATTCTGAGGGGTCAAGTGCATAGGTCTGCTCAGGAAAATCTCTTTAAAGATTTCCAGAACAAGCAGAGTGCCAAACAAAGTTGTGATTATGTATCTGTCAGGCATAATGGTGGCTAAAACACAATTATGGGTACCTATAATTCCTGCAGTGTAGATTATGTAAATACTTCCACCTTTATTTTTCTGACTGTGTCTTATTATGGAAATATTTATTTGTTTCTTTACTCAGTTTGGTAACCAGGTTAGAGCACTGTTCCAAATGGCCTTATTTCAGTCTCAGCCTGAACAAATATATTGCGTACCTTTGTTAATTGTACGTGACTATTGTGCCATTGTACCCAGGTTGTGACTGAAGGATTTGTAGACCAGATCAATCACCCAGTTATCAAACTGTAAAATGAAATAAATAAATACAATAAAATATAATTAAAAAGTTACATCTATTTAACTCTTAGTTATCTTCTGGAATGAATAAGATGATGCAACTTTGGTTGTTTTTAAAAAAGAACCAGAAACTAGCTGGCATAAAACTGTCAATTCTCTGATGATTTTTCACATGCCATGGGGAAAAATTATGCTGTGCATTGCCAGAGGAAAAATGGTGCACCTTAAGATTTAAAAATATGTCTAACTTGGATGTGAAAAGACTATCATAGCAACATCCAGTAGAATGTGCAGCTCCAAGGTAATTAGCAATCAATAAAGAGGCATTTAGCTTCTCAGCTATTAACTAATTAGGAAGAAAGTTCACAAGATAACATTGTCAGTGAATACGAAAGTCTTCTATGGCTGTTGTTGCTGAAGTCATACTGAGCAGTAGTGGGCATGTTGCATGCATGTGGGCATATGTGTGCTCAATCACAGTACCTCAGTGCTAGGCAAAGTAAAGAGAGAGCCAGTCCAAGCAAGGTCCCTGTCAGTTTTATTCATCAAAATCTGGAGATAGTAGGAGAAAAGGAAAGAAAGAAAGAAAGGGAGAAGAGCACGTGAAGGAACATATGGAAGGATGCAAGGAAAGAAAGTATGGGAAGAGGAGGGAGGAAGGGTACAGATTTTTTTGAGACAGGTGTTACTTTTTATTTTTTCAAGAAGAGTATAAGGGGAAAATGCAATGGGAAAGGAAATGAAAGGAAATAGGGCATCAAGATAGAACAGCGGCAGACAAACAAACACAAAGAATAGACAAAGACCACCAGGGGAGATGTTTACACAATGGGGGTTGACAATGGATGGACATATACTAACAAAGAGAGGACAATTGGTGATTGTAAAGATTTTGCCTAGACACATTGGAGGGAGGTGACACACAAGGAAAGGTAATACCATGACAGAGGATAGGATAGGGTAGGGCCCAGCTCTCTCATACTGTCTTAGGCAGGAGTCAGTCCCCTCTGTGACTATCACCTTGACGGAGTCCTACCTCCAGACGACACAATAAGCAGTGCCAGGCAGTGGTGTGACTCTGATAACTGTAAGAGGACATTCTCGAAATGACCAATGCAGGTGTCAAGTTGCCATTCCACAAACTACACCATGACTTGTTTCATCTCATAATAGGTAACAAAATCCTCCAAGGCATCCTTTTCCTGAATTCCTGTCTGCTGCAATATTTTTTACATGCCAGCATGTTTTGTAATACTGCATTAACAGCAAATGTTTTACTGTGTAGTTCAGGATCGTGCTGCAGGACTCCATAGGAGATATCTAGGCAGTACAAGTGGGCCTTCATTAATGCATACACATGTACAACTATGTATCTGGTCTGTAACAAGACAGTGTTGTGTGGATTCCATCCACGGTCTGTGGATTTCTTGCTGGTGTCATTAGCCATGGCTCCAGGTCATGTCTGGTATCACCAATAAGATTGCCTACAGAAAAGTCACCCTGCGCAAATCACTGATATAGCCAGATATGTGCCAGATGTGGAGGTAATGGACACTTCCTAGGTAGTGCCGTGAAGCATTATATATATTATATGGTATCCATTCATGAAATGTATTTTGAGAAATGGCCTGTAAAAATAGACTTAGATGTACTAAGTCCAATATGGCCATTTCTCAAAATATTTCATTTTCTGCGAGGAATGGTGATCTGGTAGTTAGTAGATACACATTTTGGGGATGTGGAGATCTTTCCCCCATATCAGTGAGTGCAGAGAGGCTTGTCACCCTCCAAAACATAGCCAACTACCAATGATTAGCAGACTGGAGTTCCGCTGTGGCAACCCCTAACCGGGAAAAGTCGAAAGACAAACAACAACAACTCTTCTACATTTTTTATCTTTTTTTTTCTTGTGATGTCGGCACTCAGCATTTTGAGTGCCAGCATTTCAGCAAGGAGCCATATTATAATCTGTGGATTGCAGATCACCTTGAATTTGATATAATGAAATCCCTTATGGCTGAAACACTACTGTTCTAGCTTACTAGATGGGGCCTTGATGGCAATGACTCCCAGTACCAGAAATGAGCTATTTCATGAAATGCCTGCATAATATTGTTTATCTCCTCTGTAGAGCATAGTAACCACTCATACTCCTGTATATACTATAGCATGCCATCAAGGAACTAGTGCAGTATTCTTGCACTGGATACCTGGGATATATTCACTTTGTCCCCCATTGGTTACTAGAGATCCTTATAGCCAACATTCTCAAAGTGACACATACCTTGGTGTCCACAGTGATGGGTACTCCATACATCTCACAAGTCTGCATGTGAGGGATGGCATATCTCAGCCAGCTCCTGCATGGTGCTTCTGTCCACAAACAGATGTCCACCATTTCTGTGTCCAAATCCAAAAACAAATGAAACAGAGTCCAAACTGGCCGTAATCTTTTATTACAAAACATAAGCACTTTCAGGTTAAAAACCCCTTCATCAGACAAACTTCACATAATCATGACAGTCTTTAAATGTTAAAACATTTCTAAAAGCAACCAATTACTTTCTATACTTGACCCGCCTTTTCTTTAAGGCTGGTTTTAAAGGTACAGAACTATTTAACCCAGGTGGGTTGTCAGCAGCCAACTATATGATCCATCTTAACTCTGCATACTCAGAATCACTGACAATGCCCCCCCCCCTTTTATAATAAAAGATTACGGCCAGTTTGCACTCTGTTTCATTTGTTTTTGGATTTGTTCTTACAAAAGGTTCAAGGGGTGTCCTTAAGGGAAGCTAAGAGGCTTGTGTTTTGCTATATTTCTGTGTCTATTGTTGCTGTATCATGAAGAACATGGAATTCTAGACCCATGCAGATTATTCATTGGTGCTACGTGCAATGGGGTACAACAAAAACATTTATTCACAAATGGGAAGTATAGGAATAAAAATCATTCTAAGGGCATTTTGAATGCCTAATGGGATAAAATGGCTAGGCTTAAAATGGTCCTTCTGGACAGTTAGCCTAGTATTCGGGTCTATATTAGAATGCCGAAATCTCACTTATGCGAATCCCGAAAGGTCGACAAATACACAGCGAAGCACAAGAACACCAAACGTCCTTAAGCACGAAATTCAAAATATTGAATTGCCATATTTGGCCAACTCCACCGCCCGCTACGTACTGCCTATCCAAACAAAATAAATATGAATGTATTACTATATATGCACTTAACTTAACCTGCACCCTAACCCTAAGGTCAGTAACTATTGCACATTTACGTTAGGGGAGCTATACCAGATAAGGGAATCTTCTACTGATGTTTTATCTCACTAAACATGGTGTGGACAACTATGGCGATTCGGCATTTTGAATTTCGCACTTCAGGATGTTGGGTGTTCATGTGGTTCGCTGTTTATGTGTCGGCCTTTTGGGATTCGCGTAAGTGAGGTTTTGTCATTCTAATATAGACCCTAGAATTCACTTATGAATCTATGAACATCATAGCTACTGGCTGCAAGAACAGCCACCTAACTATACATATCTGTTAAACTGGTATTACCCCTAACATGCTTTCATCATCTCTCTCTCTTTCTCTCACTCTCCAAGAACATCAAGAAACATGTTATCAGAATGAATTTATACATTTCTGAGTCACATTGCCATATTGTTTACCTTCCTTTGCATGCTCCATTACCCCCGACTCAATACTGTTGCTCATTTTGATCTGATTATATGCTTACTTGCATAGTATGCAGGCTGCGGTATTTTTGCAGCCTGGCATGATCGGGCCGCAAATGGCCCTGAATCACCCACCCTGTACACCAACACTCATCATGCTATTTAACAGATCACACCGTGACAATTAGTTCTGAATCCCAGGGATACCACAGTGTAGTAGAAAGTAATTTATTTAGCAAGATGCAGTTAATTACTGCTACAACCCTATCAGAGAGTTTCTTATGAAGGAAATATAAAAATATGAATCTTTTCTTCCCAAACCATGTCAAAAATGTTTTTTTCTGTATCATGAGATACTTTATATTCATGTCTGCAGTTGTTAATGCAGAAGTGAAAGTGGATTAAAGTGAATTATATTTTGTATGTGCTAGTTCTGTGTTTGAACCTAATTCTCTAAAGTGCTGTAAAAACTGTTAAGCATTCTGAATACCTAAGGTTGTTATGTCCATATTTAACTACATATTTTACTAAAAACATTATTGTTGGAGGTTAGCTGAATCTGTTTTAATTTCCTGCCTGGTTTAAAATAAAAGTACTGGGGCTAGAAGAGTTAAAGTGACAAACCTGTTGTTTTCAATATTTTATTTTCAGTGTAATGGTCTGATACCATACATTTTAAACATGTCCAGTATTAATATAATACTAAAATACATTATGCTTGACTATGATGATTTCTAACAGTTCTGTTTTATAAGAAATCAAGACAAAAATGCAGAAATAAGGTTAATCAAGTTACAGGAGCCTACCTATGAATTCACAACAAACATGAAGTCCCACAAGAAAAGGCATATTATTTGACATGTTTATTGTTTTCCTACATACAGAGAATCTATCCACATAGTAAAAATATATAAAAATTGAGGATATTGCCAAAATTCAGCTCTAGTTTTAAATTGTTAAACTTTGATGTAACCAAATTCCTTTTGGTTGTACATACCTGTTCTGTATTGACTTTGACTCACAACCACTATGCCCAACTATCTGAGTGATGTTCTTTGCCTCGCACCAGGCATTCTTGTCTGGAAAAAGGGCCAATTTGTTTATTGGAGGAGGAGCTGCTGTAACAATGCCCTGTAGAAGTGCAAATGTCAAAACCCACAACATTGTGGCTGTCAGTTCCACAAAAAAAGGTCCTAAGGAAGAAATAACACATGTAAAATCTGTCAAAAACAAATAGTAATGCAGAATAATCAATCTCGTTTATTAACATCAATTAAGGAAATCAGTTGGAACAGCCATGAATAAAAGCTATGACCCCAGAAACTCTTCTTCTTTTGGCTTTTTCCCAGTTAGGGGTCGCCACAGCGGATCACATGTCCGCACATGATTGGCAGTGGAGTTTTACAGTGTCGAGTTGCCAGCCCGGCGCCCAACCTTCCACGCAAGGCACACACACGCATGCACTCATGCCTAGGGCCAATTTAGAGTATCCAATCCACCTACAGCATTGTCTTTGGGATGTGGGAGGAAACCGGAACACCCGGAGGAAACCCACACAACCACACGGAGGACAAGACTCCGCACAGAAGGCACCCCAGCCGAGGATCGAACTGGAGAACCTCTTGCTGTGAGGCGACAATGCTAACTGCTGCACTACCATGGCCGCCCTATGACCCCATAAACTGCAAAATGGAAAACCTGAAGAAAGCACCAATGCCAGGAGCAATCAGACTGTATTGGCATGTAGCAAAGGAAACAATGCAGGCAGCACCATGTGAAATGGTAATTATAGTATGCAGTAAAATGAATTACATGTTTCTGCATAATCATGACTCCTACATTCTAGTCTAAGCTCCCTTTTCAGTTAATATGATGATTTGCATCACTGTGACACAGAAGTATATTTCAAGGACTCAGATGAAGAGCATTAGACCCTAAATAAATCGCAATCATTCGGATCATAGTCTGTGAGCTTAAAACCTTGCACATACAGTGAAGCCATGTTTACTTTAGCTTTTCCTACAGTTTTTGTTTTTAGCTCAGACTATTACTCTTGCAGAATTGTTATATATACAAAACTATGTAGGCTTCTGACACCTAGGTAATATCACTGGCATATAACTGCCTTGCCTCTATTGCATCAAACAGCAAGATAGTTAAACGATGAAACTATGATGAGCTGATAAGATAAACCACACAAGACCATATTAGGAAGCTCATTACAATATACCAGACTGAATGACAGGCTACCTATAATAGTGCATGCAACTGTAGGTGATTTTATTAGTTAAAAAATATATGATTTTCTTTTGCCCTGCTTTCAGGTTCATTATCTAATCTTTTACCGGAAAAAAAACAGGTCTTCAAAATATCCTTTTCTTCAGACGTTTCAAAACAAGTGTGAGCTTGTGTGTTTGTGTGTGTGTGTGTGTGTGTGTGTGTGTGTGTGTGTGTGTGTGTGTGTGTGTGTGTGTGTGTGAGTGTGTGGGTGTGCGCGTGCGTGCGTGCGTGCGTGTGTGTGTATGTGTGTGTGTAGTGTGCATATACAGACATATATTATTGTGTATGTATAAACCTTTGCAGTATGGCAAATAAAATTACTCCTTTCATAATTTTACTCTTTGCTGCGTATTCATATAACAGGAATGTCATGATATAAAATTGCACTGATACAAAACATTTATTTACTGGCAAAACTGTATGTCAAGTCACTATGAACTTGATATGTGAGGATAACATTTTATGTAAACACTGATAAAACACGGGACAGTTTCTCAATAAACTTACTTGAAGCCATTAAGGTTTCGAAATGTTTTGCCAAGTTTTCTAAACAATATGGTAACATTTGGGAAATTATATGTTTGCAATGTTTACCTGATTGTGCTGCGGTGGTGGTGCTGTGGTAGCGTTGTCGCCTCACAGCAAGACGTTGTCCCGTTCGATTCTCAGCTAGAGTGTCTTCTGTGGGGAGACATGCGTGAATGGGCGTACCTTCATTGAAGGTTGTGCATCAGGGCTGGCAAACTCGGCACGTAAAAAATCTACTGCCAATCATTAGCGGACCGGAGTTCCGCTGTGGCGACCCCTAACCGGGAAAAGCTGAAAGACACAAACAAACAAATGTTTACCTGATAAAGTGGTATTCAAAAAATGTGCAATTAAAATGATCACAGAAACATTCATATTTATTGTTTCAAGGCTTATTAATGGTAGATGGTATATATTGTACTTGGATTGTACCAGTGTTATTATGCAAGTTATATTTTTACATTTTGATTACAAATGTTATTTTATGGGCTTTGTATTTATTTCTGTTGGTTACTACATCTGGAAAATAAGAGAATGTTGTTGAAAAAATGAAAACAAGCAACAGCACGGTCATATTCAATGCCTCCTCAGCAGTATATCAACAAGATTTGCCAAAGCACTACGGTGCTTAGTCTTGTCCTCTGCTATATGGACCATATTCACAATTAATGCATCATAAATGTTTTATTTGTTTAATGGGTAACCTGAGTAAATGCATGAATCTTCTTTTCTGAAAAGACCCACCATCTTTATTAGATGGCTGGACACTGATTGACATGCTCTCTACTTGTTGTTGATTTTAAATAAGGGAATTGTAGAAGGTGTCACCCTGTATAGGGTCACATGGAAAGACAAAGTCTCTACAAAAAACAAAAAGAAAAAAAAAGAAACAGTTCATTTGTAGGGTCACAGTAATGTCTTTTTGGGCACTCAGCCTTTACAAAATATCCATTGTGACGGTTATGAGACTCCCACATATGTCCCCCATGGTCGAATGTATATTAAAATAAGAAAACTTGATCAAGAGCCTATACTGTAGAAGGGGTCCTCAGCATCAGAGAGGTGTCAGCGTGCATGTCAGCAGCTGCTGCTATTGTGAAGGAGAAAACAAAGACCCTGGCAGTGATGACTAACAAAATACTGACCAAATGAGGTACACAAAGAAGCTACAAACAAAGAGCGTGGCCTTCTGGATTACCTTATAGAAGATGTTATAATATTATAAGATGTTGAATGCATGGTGTTTGCCGGTTTTTACAGGTCAAAAAAGAAATTGGTTTAAGCAACAGACCTGCAAACTTTCTAAAAAAAGAGAGAGCAATATAGAAGAGTACATTTCAGAGAAAGAGAAAAATGGGTAAACTCTGAAGAAAAAGATAATATAGCAGAAAGGAAAAAAGAATGACAATAACAAAAGAATGAGAGGGTGTTTCGCAATGTGAATACCAATAGAATTATAGAAATAAGATGGACCTCCCCATAGTGCCGGAAAGAGTACAAAGTAAATCTTTTCTGTCTTCAAAATAGGAGACATTTACTTTTTATTTTATTTAATTTTATTTTATCTTTGTTGACCAGGAAAAGTCTGACTGGATAAACCTATATTCAGCGGTGGCCCACGAAGAAAAGCTCCACATTTAAGTTACATTGGATGAACATTTATAATTGCAAGGTAAAACATCTGTACATGAGCTTATTTACATGATTTTTAAATATTTCTTGCATGAACATAGCATTTTAACACAAAAAACAAGAGAGAAATTAATATATATTGACTAATTATCAAAGAGAGAATAAAATATAATAGTTAATGTACTTACAGCATGATGCCTCAAGGGAAAAGATCAAACTGGAGTGTTTTTGAGGTTAATAATAATTTACAGACGGATGAGTAGTAACTTAAGTTAAAAATTGATGATAAGAGAGAATGAAAGGGGAAATTATGGAAATGAGCAGGATGATGAATTGTAGTTAGTGGTAGGGTGTGAGAAAAACAGGAAGAGTAAGAGTTTGGGAAATTATTGTTGTCTATGGAATAGACTCCCTCTCCATGTCAAGCACAGTACCTCTTTACCCCTTTTTAAGCGCAATCTGGATAACTGGATGGGAAATAGAAAGTACATCCCCTGGGATTCTACCCGTGGCCCTGCTGGACAGGGGCATTGGGTGCTGATTTGTTTATGCATGGGTTAAACTATTGGCTAGGCTTATAAGGGCCTCAGAGCCAATAGCCAAGTAACTTCCTATGATCCTATGAGGAGGAGCAATAAGGTACAAAAGACTGGACAGCAAAGTGGCCATAAGAGTTGGAGAAATGTAATCTGAGTAGCCAGGTGAGCAGGAAGAACAGAGCTAGCTTTGGCATAGGTGTTGTTTAAGCAAAGTTTTGAAACTATTTAAGTTTTTCTAGCTGTTTTAACTGTGTGGGGAATTCATTCCAGAGTTTTAACATATAATAGGAGTAGACAGAGTCTTCAGCAGTGTTGAATGTCTTACTGATACATAATACGAGTTTATTGCTAGAGCAAAAGTCTCCAGTGGGTGAATAGTACAGTCAAGTATTTTATAATGCTGTTTCTTTTCTGGAGAGTGCAAGGGGTTGTGGGCAATGATTAGTTGTATGTCAACTGGTTTGGGAGTTCAAGCCAGTTTAATTGTTTAATGCAAGTTAGTGGTGTGTTTTATAAGGTTGGTTGGTTGTGAATTTAGCTATTTTGTAGTATCAGGAGGCTAGTTTAGTTGTACATGCAGTTTTGTTATTTGTAAGAAAAGTGGAAGCATATAATAGACAAGGAAGGAGGTATGTTGCTGCTAAGTTAATCCTTGCTTGCTCTGTAAGGTAGTATACGGCCCTGTAGAGGGAGCTGAGTTTTTAGTGAGTTTTCTTGATGGAATGAAGTATGTGGTGATCAAATTTGAGGTTGTCATCTATTTTGATTCTAAGGTTTCTATTTTTGTGTTATCACTTGAGGTAATAATGAAATGTGTGTTTCTGTTTAAGGTGTTGTTTTGGAGTAAATAATAGCATAAGTTTGTTTTTTTTGGCATTGACCAGCAAGTTAGAAATTTTTAGCCATGTTTTTATGTCAGTGAAAGATTTTTGAGTGATTTCCTGTAATTTTGTTATGGATGGGGCAGAGCAGACAAGAGTAGAATTCTCACCATATTGTACAAGAGTGGCAAGTGTCATAGCAATATAAACTTTATTTATGAAAATATTAAATATATGTAGGCCGAGTATTCACAGATTGACAGATTGTTACTAGGCTAAGGACCTGGGAGAGGGGGCTTTCCTAAGCCTAGCCAAGTTTTCCTGAAAAAAAATGATGTCCTGTATTTAAATAGGACATTGAGGGCCAGGCATTTATAAGCTACCTCTGTCTATAATGAACATGGGTGCCAGGACCGGTGTAAATCTCCTATTTCCCATCCACCGGTCTAGGTTGTGCTTAAAATGGGTAATAGATGAACTCAACTTCACATGGATGGGAAGCCTGTTCCATTGGAAGGGCAGTCTCTGGGACACACATCTGTCTCTCCAGCATGTTCTGTTTACGTTACAGACAAAATTCAAGTCCCTAGACCTTGCATTACTGGTACTCTTTGACTTACAAATGCACAAGAGATTCATAAGTGTAATGTTTGTGGATACCTTGTAAGCCAGGCATAGATCACCCCTCAACAATCTATAGGAGACAGAGTAGAGAGAAAGGCCTTTAAGGTGCTCTGCATAACACAACGTTTGTTACACCTTGTATTCTTTTTATAAGGAACCTCTGAGATTACTCCAGTTGCTGCATAAGCCTAGTCAGGTACATACCAAAAGGAAGATTATACTCCATGACTGGTTTGATAAGGGAGGAGTACAGTGGGATAATGACCTGTTTGGACCTAGATGCCTTACGAAGTTGAACAACATAAAATAATTTCCTCACTACTGTGGCCAAGTGATGGTCAAAGGTAAAGCTACAGTCTATGTTCATTTCCAGATCCCTAACCACTGGGTCAGCTCTTAGGGGTGTATTATCAACATTGTAATTAGACAGGATGGTTGACTTCCCTAAGGGTACAATTATGTATTTGTAAGCATTGAGTTTAACACCACAGCTTTGGCACCTTTTGTTAGTCAGAGATAGACCTTCTGCAAGAATGCTAGTGTCTGCAGGACAGTCGATGATAACCTCCAGCTTGCAATCATCTGCAAACTTAGTCTGCCATAAACCTTCAGCATTTGAGTCCATCTCAGAGAAACAGATGCCAAAAAGGAGCCGGCCCAGTACCGAGCCCTGGGGGACTCCACTAAAGACAGACCTCTTGGTGGAGGTGACCTCACCTATTTTGACCTCCTGGGTCCTATCAGTGAGCCAGTTGGCTACCCAGTGGATGACAAAAGGGTTTATATCTAAATTAGTGAGCTTGTCTATAATGCCTGGTTGGGGTATTGTATCAAAAACCATGGCCAGGTTGAGGTAAGCTGTGTGCACAGTCTTGCTCTCATCCATTGTTTTGGTGACCCTCTCAAAGAAGTCCACCAGATTTAATAGGCAGGACCTTGCTTTAACAAAGCTGAACTGTGATAGGGCCAGGATATGCATATCAACTATGTCCTCATTTATCATGTCTATGTTGACTCTTTCCATGGCCTTACGTATGAGGCTGGACACACTTATGGGCCTGTAGTTACTTGGACCAGAGGCTGGACTTCCTTTGTGCAGGGGATTGACTGTAGTTATCTTCCATTCCTTGTGCACAAAACCTCACTGAAGGATCCAGTTGAAAAGCGATTCCAATGGAGAGAAAAGAGAGGTCCTATTTTGAGGAATGTGGTGTGAAGGTTATTGGCAGCTGATGTTGTTGCTTTTAATTTCGCCAGGAATTTTTTTTTTTTTGGGTTGATGTTGGGACAGGCTGAAAACTAAAAGACAGTGTGCTGCTTTCAAGAATAGATGGAAGTTGGAGGGGAGAACTGAGGTGGTTATTGACTAATGATAGAACTGACTGGATAAATAAGTGTTGAACTGAGTGACAGTGAACCCTTTGTTGTTTGAAGTAGAAGGACAGGGTGTAGTGGTATGGTTGGGGTGTAATGGTTTATTTATAGAGGACCAAAAAACCTTGGTGCCATTTTGGTACTTTTGTTGATGATTGCTGTAGTATGATTTCATGTCAAATTTATCAAAGATCTCAGTACAATTTCTAAGATATGTAAAATGTTGGTAGGCATGTTGTGTTTTATTCTTACACAATTCTTTCCATGCTTTATCTCTTTGCAGCATGAGCTGTTTGGTCTCTTTTGTTAGCCATGGTGCTATTAGGTTTTATCCCTGTTGTCCACTTAGTATTTTTAGGAAGTAGTAATTGAAGAGAATTTCATTTAGGGATATTATTCTTGACACATTCTAGTTGCAGTGCACAGGGCTGTAATAAATGTGTCTTTGTCGAATTTGGTTAAATTACGTACCTGTTTAGAGATTATTTGTTTGGGTGAACCACATCATTGTTTTATTGTTGGGAGGTGGTCACTTATTATATCTGGTAAGGAAACAGTTGATTTTAAATTATGAGATTTGTTTGTCAATATCCATTCCAGTGAGGACTGCCTGTTATTGTTTTTGTTAATTCTGTTGGTGGAGCTTATTAGTTGGGTGAAGCCAAACTGATGAATAAAGTCCCTGGGGTTGATGAAGATGAAGGTTTCATGGAGGACATTGTCAGAAATCCAGTGTAGGATATTTTCAGCTGTGGTAATGTTGTTGCCTGGTGAGATGTATATACTGAGATACATATAGATTCCTTTTGGTGGGTCTGTATTAGATGAACGAAAGTTCATCTTTGCGAACGCTCACATGAGCGAATATCCAGGTACTCGAAACTGCAATTGTGGGGGGCTGTGCCCCCCACACCCCCCCTAAATATATATTCCAACTCCGAGATCACACTACAGTGAGGAAAGGGCAAATATTCCCATCTTCACTGTACCACGATCTCGCAATTGCGGTTTCGAGTTCCGCAATATTCGCTCATGTGAGCATTCGCTAAGATGAACTTTCGTTCATCTAATATAGACCTCTTTTGGTTGATTTTGAGGTATGCAATCAGAAGTCCAGCATTATTAAATTTTGTGATATTTAGATAGGCGGGAGTTATTTTTAAGTTGTTTTTATAAACAATAGCAATACAACTTGCTCTTTTAACCTTTCTGTCCATTTGGGCTATGTTGAAACCTGGGGGAATAGCTTTGCTGTTTGTTATTTCTTGTTTTAACCAGATTTCACTGGCAATTAGAATGTCTGAAGAGTAAAAATCTAGACATGCATGAATATCATGAATTTTGTTGCAGATGCTTCTGAGGTTAATGCCGAAAAGAAAGAGGTTAGTTTCATCACCTGATGGGAAAATTGCGGTGGGAGTATTGGAAAGTAATGGGCTAGCCATGGTGGGTAGATGATGTGTGGGTCCGGGGTTAGGGTGAATATCTCCACTAGGTTTCAGAATGGAGGTAGGGTGAGTAGAGATATAGGGCCATTTGTGTTTGTATCTGACTTTCGGTACTGCTAATAAAGTGCTGTTCTCAACTTTAATATATTTGTAAGAGAACAGTTCTGAGCATGTATATTGGCACAGAGAAGGAGAGGTACACATAAGGAAAATTAGGGTTTTGTGATGTAATGTATGTGCATTTGTGATGGATTTGGGATACAGTACTGGAATATTATGGTAATTAGTGAGGCGAGCTAGTTTAGTGAGTGTACAAAACACCAGCAATTGACTCACTGTCATTGTGAGTTGAGATGGTGTGAGTTTAGATGGTGAGTGGAAGAAGGTGGAGGTTTGGTAATATGATGGCCATGTGGTATATTAACGCAAGCAGTGTTATGAGAAATGCAGAGAAAGAGGTGTGATAAAGGGCTGGGAGATGTTTACAGGGTGGTATATAGATAGTTAAGGTAGTGAATAGTGGTCAGGTTGTGTGCAGAAAGCTGTATGGTATGAGTTTGATGGCAGGGGTAGGTGAAGAAGTGAGTAGTGTATAGATGAGGGAAAAGGCAAAAAATGTATATTGATGAGAAAGATAGTAATCTAAAGTAGTAGCTATAAGTACTTATATGACTATCTAAAAAAGTGTTTTTTGTACTAGCACTTGTGTGTGTGTGTGTGTGTGTGTGTGTGTGAATATGTACTGATATATGCATATGTACAAATATTTATGTGTATTATAATTTACACATGTATCAGTATGCAAATAGATGGCCAAAGTTTTGGTAAACAGAACTGTATTTGGAAAAAAGTAGGCTGAGAACAACTTTTCACTTTTTCTTTTTCTGGCTTCGTGGATCCATTCAGGCCAATAAAGCTAACCCCCACTAGCTGTGGATATGCATGTTTCAGCCTTCTTATGACCTCATCAGCAAAGCATAAGTTTACTGTTTGGCTATACTTTAGAAATACAGGGTCTTTAAACCCATTTGATGTTCATAACAATTGAGGTGTCTGCAAAATATCCCAATGAACATCCAAACAAAAGAGCAAAAAGGTCATACAGACAAACCAATTAGTACAAACTACAAGAAAAACCTAGCAAAGTAAAAAGTCATGGATATTCACAAGCCATATAACTGAAACACTTGATGTTCTTAAGGGTTTATTTGCATATATCCCATGGGCCTTTATTACAGGAGGTTTACGGTATCACACAGAAAAAACTCAAGCTTTGCTAGGGTTTTCTTGTAGTTTTTCAACTAGCAGATATTTTTTTTCTTCTTTTCTCTTTTTATGGGTGCAAACTGCTCCGTTCACCCTCATGTTGCCTGGGCTCACTTTACTCCCCTAACCTACCCCCAATTGCTACCCACTTTATTCTACATTTTTAGTAACTTTAACACCATCCTCTTCCCTATGCTGAATTTCTACACATACTTAATCCTACACTCTGGCCATAGCATTTTTAGCTAGCTAGCTATATGTCCTCAACAAAACAGTTGTGTCACCAATCATATCATAATATACCTCCTTGCCAATAACTACTGCTTTCACTTAGCAACCCCCCCTATAACTCTCTTACCACCTATCATACTGTAATACGTCACTCTGGCAGCACCCATTGCAACAACATAGCTATTATATTAGCAGTACACTCCCCATAACAAGGTGCACATATCTTTCCCTCTCTTCCTCTCTGTATATATGTTCCTATCAAAATAAATGATATACTGTCCACTGTATATATGTAATGTACAAGGTGAATGACATTTTTTACTTTTTTGCTTTGCATTGTGTAATAAATCAATGACTCACTGAATATATGCTTTTTCACTTGTAAATGTTCAAACAGCTGTACATACTATACTATAATTGTGTAACAGATCAATGTCTCCTTGCATATATGATTTCTATTTTGTAAACACTATGCAACTGTTTAAGTACTGCTCTACTCTTTGTTAAAACTATTGTCTGTTAGATACATGGTTCTTTTCTCCCTGAGCCTCAGCTGAAATTAAGTTTTAACAAACCAGTTGTACTCTTGTTGATAAACAAAAACAAACTAAGTAAATAAATAACTAAATAAGTAAAATCAAAAATCAAGTGCTTGGAAAAGTCTTACAAATCAAAAAATCTGGGTTAAGGTAAACAGCTAAAGAGCTATGTACAGTATTCCCAGACTTGGCCTAACTGGTTGCCTTCAACTGGATCCTTGTTATTAAAGCTTTGACTTTCTCCTACCTTAATCCACTTTCTTGTCCCACTCCTTCTCAATCCAGCATAAATCCAGATAAATGTATATATTGTACAAAGTACATGTACAGCTCTCCTTAATCCTCACTTCTTGAGCCTCTGCATTACTCTGCCTCTAACTAGTATCCCCCCAAGCATGCTTGTTTGATTAATTACATCCCTCAAAAAGTAAGCTGCTTTTATTTTCTCTGCAGTACCTTCACATATTAACTCATGTCCTACTGATACTAACTCTGGTAACTCTTATAGCCTTTGCTTCTTTCATCTGAGTATTGTATTGTATGTTATTGTATATTATTTTTTCTTACTTCTAATATTTGGTTCTAGGGTCACATTAAACTCCTCTCCATTAATTTCAGCCACATGCTGTCAATATCCAGCCAAACCAAGCCATAAAGAAGTCTTGGAATGTCACTGAGTCATTCCTTCCAGGCCAGTTCAGGCTGCTAAGATCTGAAACTGCTCCCTCCAGCTCCCCTTCTATTAATCACCTATCTTTCTTCCTCACTCTACCACAAGTGACCAACTTTCCATGAGCTCTTCCTGCTAAACTTTGGTGCCAATCATTTTCCTCCTCCAGCCTTTATAGAGCCCTTCTCCATAATACTGGAGTTCCATGTGTTCTTAGGAAAGTATTAGGCTAACTCCCCTTGTGGGCCATTTTAAGCCTAGCCAGTTTCTCTCAAAGGTCAGACTCAAACCCTGCACCTTGTAACTGTGAGATACATACCTTAACCATTATGGCAATCCCCCCTCTCATTTTATTACTTTCCTATTTCCCCGCTCTTCATAGAGTATGCCTATGTCATCCCATATTCTTCTTACTTTTTTATTATCTTTCTTTTTTCTCATGAGACTACATAATCCTACACATTTCAAATAATGGCCATCATCACCTCTTCCCTCTACACTGGTTACCTTGTTTAGTGGTCTTGACTGTCCTTCCACCTCATTCACCTTCACCCCCATATTGGCTCTGACCTCTAATTTTTTTCTTCTGTCATTTCCAGTGATTACCCCCCACACACACACACACACACACACACACGCACACACCTCTTTGCTAAGTTAAACAGATAATCTGTCTTCAGCATTATGTTCCTAGAGTGGCTACTGCCACTAGTGATTATTCCCTCCTCCCTCGGGCAGCCTTCTTTTATTCCTACAAGGTACTTTCCATCCCCTCATTTGGTAACTCCCTGCTGGCCTTTTGCTCTTTCCCCTTGATGCTCTTACCCCTTCCCATATTTCCTAGTCAGGTTTGCCCATCTTCCTTTTGTATCACAATTTGAGCTCTAACCCTTTTACTCTCAGTGCCTTTCCTTCTGCATATTTCTGAGAACAGCTGTTACCCCTTTACTGTCTACCTTCATACATTATCCCTCCTCCACTACTACCAGCATCATCATAGACTCCCTCTCTGCAGTTCTCTGTACCATCCCACTCAGTTTCATGCTATAAGAGTTTGCATCAGACTTACCCCAGACTCCTCTCTCTTCAGCTACTATTGTTCTGTCCCTGTAGGCAAATGTTAACACGCTGCCACTACAGCTCACTCCAAGAACCAATCAGAAGACAAAACCTCCTCTTACATTGTTTGTTTCTTTCTTTCTGCATGACTCTCTGTTGTGGTGTGGACAGCCTTTGCACTATTCTTCCTCTTCAGTGAAGTGAGAAGAATGCATGGAAGGAACAAATGTCAGCTGTCCCATCACTGCCTTCCATAGGTTGCCTTTATTATCCTCCTTTTTTCCTTTACACTGCACACTTACAATATTTGCCTTCTTGGTCTTTACAAAACTGACAGTACTGTGAATCCAGTCTGCTTCACTGTATGTATTGTATTTTCCAAGATCCCCTCTCCCTGTCCAACTAATGTCCTATGTCGGTGTTTTCAATCCATTCCAAAGTAGTGCTTTCATGTTCCACCATACTCCCACTAAGCATTACCCTGTCCTAGCTACCACTCACTGGTATGTCTCTTTAAGTAATGCCTAACACTCTTAAAGCATCATGGCACATGCAGGGAGCTTAACACAGCTGTATCCTTTAACCTTTCTATAGACATTACCACTTTCTTGAAATCAGAGACAGTAAATGGACCTATCAACAAGGCTAGATATTGCTTCAGAAAGTAAGATTATGAATCCCCCTACACTTACACACACACAGCTCTGCAAACTCTCACTTCTAGTATCTGTCTCCTTAATAGGTCATCCTTTGAATGTTTAGTTAACTGTATTTTCACAGCAGGCTATCAGCATGCCACACTTTATGGCCTGAACCTGTTGGTGCTGGTGTCTGCAGTACAGACTATGAGAGCCACATACACTCTTTCTGGCTCTTCTCAAGTACAACAGGGTACACAAAGCAAGGGACCTGATTGTGAGTATCAGCAGAATTAACTATCACAAATGCACTACTCAGTACTGACTCTTAGTTTAGACATGTAGACTAGGGTGGCAGTTATCCCTTTTTTTGTTCACCAGCTCTTTCCAAGATGTTTAACTTGGCCACAAAGCTTCCATTTCTGTCAGCCACAACAGCTGCTTCATGAACAACTGATGTGCTGCTTAGCCATAAATACTGTGGTTTATCTCTTACCATATCCTGCGGCAACTAATTAAAAAATGCCTCAGGAATGCATACATTGAAAGAACAGCATCTATCTCAATGCAATACATGCTAATTAATACTTATACTACATAAAGACATAATATCAAATATGTAACATGATTAAAATCAATACAACAATCTTCTGTTTACCTCTGGCCAAGTTTCCTCACTAAAACTAAAAGAGGTTTACTCTTTAGGTGAACAGTGGTGCATATAAAACTTATCAAAAAGACAGTGAAGTATTTCTGTTTTTGTTGGATGCTTCCCATTTTTGTGCAGTGAAGTGGAATGTTTTTACATCAACGACATCTGTTTCTATCCCAAATGCCTACAGGAAGGGACATTAAGATCACACTTATGAAATCTCAGCATCTTTAAAAGAATTTCATGCTCCTTACTAACAGCTGTAACTCATGGAATATTAGGTATCCTGTGCATCACTTGTTTATGTAAAAGCCCCATGTATGTCTGTGTTTTGTTATGGTGGACATGTCTGGACAGAGCTTTAGCTTAGTGAAGTAACCTTAAACATTCTACCTTTTATTCCAAGTTCTGATCATGGGATCTGGAGGCAATTTCTTTGAAAAATGAATTGTTACAGTGTGGTGGTACATGCATTAATCTGTATGAGAGCAAAATTGCTGTCTTTTCATTTGACGTTGCAAGAGAAATTACCCTTTTTCCAAGGTGCAACAACCTTGGAACAAGCTACATTAAGTAAAGAGGTATACGAGTTTGTCTCTTACATAGTGGTAAAATAATGTCTTTTGGCTTTTCCCAGTTAGGGGTTGCCACAGTGGAACTCACGTCCACTAATGATTGGCAGTGGATTGTTATGGTGCCGAGGTGCCAGCCTGAAGCCCAACCTTCAAGGAAGGCACACGCATTCACGCACACACCTACCTGCATGTCTTTAAATGTCACTCGACTGTGGGGAGGACATGCAGACTCCACACAGAAGGCGCTCCAGCCTAGAATCGAACGGGAGAACCTCTTGCTGTGAGGCGACAACGCTAACCGCTGCACCACCGCAGCCTCTCTTACATAGTGGTAAGGGTAAAAAAAGGTCACACAGACAAACTAATCAGTAGAAACTGCAAGAAAAACACAGTCAAGCTAGAGTTTTCTCTGTGTGATACATTAAACCTCCTGTAAATGAGGCACATGGGATACATGCAAATGACAATTTAAAGATATTAATTGCTTCTGCTACAGAGCTTCTGAATGCCCATGACTTTTTACTTTTTAAGTATTTATGTGTACATTTAGGCTAATAAAACCAAACCCCACTATCCATGGTCATGCATGTTTTAGCTATTCTATTGACTTCGTCAGCATAAGTAGATTGTTCGGCTATATTTCAGAAACATGGGGTCTTTAAACCCAGCTTATGCCCATTAATATTAAAGTGCCTGCAAAATATCCCAACTAGCATCCAAATCAAAAAGTAAAAAAGGTCACACAGATAAACCATTTAGTAAAAACTGCAAGAAAAAACACAGCAAACATAGTTTTCACTGAGTGATACCTTAAACTTCCTGTAATGTTCATTTTAGTTATAAAGGATCAGATAGAAAAGTGTTGGACGTTAGTTGGGATAGTTTGCTGGCACCTTAAGATTTATGGGCATTAGCTGGGTTTAAGGACCCTGTGTTTCTGGAGTACAGCCAAACTATCCACTTATGCTGTGCTGCTGAGATCAATAAAAAGGTCAAAACATGCATGTGCACAGTTAGTGGGGTTTGGTTTTACTGGCCTGATTGCACCCATAAAGACTTCAAATGTTATGAGCATTTAGAAGCTGTGTAGCTGAACCCTTGATGCTCTTAAGGACTTATTTGTGTATATCCCATGTACCTTCTTTACAGGAGGTTTTAAAGTACCACACAGTGAAAACTCTACCTTGGCTGGGTTATTTTCTTGCAGTTCTTGTATAGTAGTAAGGGGTGATATTACTGTGTAAAAGCCAAGTTCAATTCACGGTTTCATTTTTTATTAATTCAAGCAGAATTCAACTTCTGTTACTTAAATGGATGACACAGAACCTTGTTTTGCCTTTAAATCCAGACAGAAAAGTGTTGCCCAAATATAATGTCACACTTAGCAAGATTACAATACTAATGATGCAATGAACAAAAAAAGATCTAAGCACATTGATTGTCATGCAAGTATACCTGTTAACCTCCCAAATGTTTGTCTCATAGTTCCGGTCACTGAGGATTGAAATCACTGAATAATGACAGACATTTTAGTTTCAGACTTCATATCCTTCAGAAAATATAGGAAATGTAGGCTTATGCAAAATGTATTATTCTAGCAACTCTCTTTATAAGAGCAATACGTAAAATGTTGGGGGTCTTTATCATAGGTTCATAGGTAAGTACTAGGCTATCTGACCGAGGGCATCTATAAGCCTAGCCAGAATGTGCTGGCTTTCGCCACCCCCTTAGATTAGTTCCCTGTGCCTTGGTCCAGCAGAGCCATTAGTTCCCTGTGCCTCTGTCCAGCAGAGCCACTGCAGTGATCCCGGGGGTAAATTTTCTGTTTCCCATCCACTCGTCAAGGTTTCTCTTGAAGAGTGTTAGTGAGGGGCTCTGCCTAATGTAGATTGGAATCCTGTTCCAAAGCATGGGGAGTCTCTGGGACAGGAATCTATCCCTCCAGCATGTCCTATTAATCGTTGTGGTGAGGTTTAGATCCCTAGAGCGTGTGGCTCTCGGGGATTTGTTTTTTTTTTATGTGGAGCATGTCCATCAATTTTGGGTTGGACATGGCCTTGTATGTCAGGCAGAGGTCACCTCCAAGGAAGCAGTATGCAACCAAGTACAGCTGGAGTCGGGCTGCATAGGGCATATGTTTGAGGCCAGTAATCCTCTTGAAGTTACTTCTATGGTCTTTCCAGCTGTTGCAGGTGTCTTTTAAGGTACATCCCAAATGAGGCATTGTACTCTATGATGGGTCTGATGAGTGATGAGTAGACGGGCACAATAACCTCTTTTGTTCTAGATGCGAACCCTTTTGTGATTAGGTGGGCCACATAGAAGGATTTTCTAACCACCTTGGCAATATGATTATCAAAGGAGAGATTACTATCTACTTGGGTCCCCAGATCCCTTATTACATTTTCTGTATTTAGGGGACTACCATGTATGTGGGCAGCCATGGTGGTGCAGCGGTTAGTGTTGTCGCCTCACAGCAAGAGGTTCCCTGGTTCAATCCTTGGCTGGGGTGCCTTCTGTGCAGAGTTTGCATGTCCTCCCTGTGGTCGCGTGGGTTTCCTCTGGGTGCTCCAGTTTCATCCCAAAGACATGCTGTAGGTGGATTGGATACTCTAAATTGGCCCTAGGCATGAGTGAGTGTGTGCATGTGTGTGCCTTCTGTGGAAGGTTGGGTGTCAGGCTGGCAACTCGACACTGTAAAACTCCACTGCCAATCATGAGCAGACAGGTGATCCACTGTGACGACCCCTAACCAGGAAAAAGCCAAAAGAAGAAGAATTTCCTGTGGTTAAGTAACACCCACCATTAGTTATTTTTGTTCAGGCCCTTGTGATAATGAAGCTAGAGTTAGCAGCAGCTGTTTCATAGATATGAATTTTACTAAGTAACTTTTATTTTACTAAGAGCTTCAATGACAGAAGCTAACATTTTGTTCCATGTGTTTTCCTTGTTTTGGTGGTTGTAGAAAATGTTTTGACTACACTTAAAGACAGAACAAGGTTCGATTAGAATCTGTTTGCCACCAATGTTAATAGCCAGGTAGTGTCTATCACTTATTTGGAAAGCATTTGGTTCCTGGAGTGCCAAAATATGTTTTCTCTTTATGGACCTTGCATTTGAACATTGGTCAGTGACATCACTGCTGCTAGCACCGCCCCTGTGCTAATACATTGGCATTATAATCATACACTCCTGAGGCCCTGGCCACTTACAGCAGAATTTTTTTTTTTGAAAAACAGAAAAATGTCTGTGAAGGCTTTAATACTGCACACATAAGTGAACTGTCAGAATACTGCAGCCTGAAAGATGCAGCTACAATAAAACAAATCAAACTGCCAGTAGATTTTTTTTCATCAAATGTGATTTTTTATTTATTTTTTTGCGTTTTTGCATTTTGGAATGCACCTTTCTAAATTAACATCAGGATTACTATTACTATCATGGACTCAGAAGATCGCAGACAGAAGTATCAGGAAAGGGATATATCTGGCTCAACTGCTACCCCCACCACCACAACACACACACACAGACAAACACTTTATTTAATGTTATCCAATGACATCAACTTTTCCTCATGTAGGTGACAACTGGCACAAACGAAGGGTCTCTTTTTTTGTTGCTGATTGCTGCCTAAAGAGAAGGATGACTCTGAATAACAATATGCTTCAAATGAATAACTGTCAGCATAGAACTTTCAGCTTGACCAGTATTGCTATGATATAAACAAATTTGCCCTGGCCTTTGCATACATAAGTTAGTTTCTGTCATAAAGCATCAACTTTCAAATCCCCAAAGGATTATTTTGGAAGGTTTTAACAAAAATGTTTTTGACAAGATCAGCATATTTGTTCCTCTAAATGGAACATGCTGATTGGAAAGGTCCCTGGTTCCTGTTTTTAATTGAAAACAGCTGTTTTATCAGCTTAGTTATGTGGATGAAAACTTACTTTACTGCATGTATTAGCTTTTTAAGTACTGATACGTTTGTCAAACTGAACTTCATCAACTGCATAGAAATAACATTAATTAAAATGGGAATATAATTTAATAAAGAGTTTTAAAGTCAAAATGATTAAGGTATATGCCAGTATTGCTCCCACTAGGATCCTAAGCATAATAGCAATGTAGCCCTAAAATCATTACTACAGCAATAAAGCATTGGTACTGCTGTCCTACTTTCAATGATTCTGCTGTAGTGTTTCACCCCAAATCTGAACACTGGAAGAGTAACAACATAGCTGAACTGTTGCAGGAACACTATAGCTATGCTGAAGTATCACACTGCAAGAAAATCAAAGCACTTTACCTCAGTTGTCGTACATTATTAAGTACATTATTACTTTATTTGCATATTGATGCTGTCATATTTTTGTTACTTTATTTGCATATTGATGCTGTCATACTTTTATTACTTTATTTGTATATTGATGCTGTCATACTTTTATTACAGTAATCTAATGATACAAAACAGGACTGCTGTTATGCAGCAGTAACTCTACAATATGAACACTTCGGTTCTGACATACTGTCATACCGAAATAGTAACTTAGCAATACTCTAATAATTCAGCAATGGTTCTACCATAATAAATGACAAACATAGTAATATTGCAGTAATACAGTCATGCTGAAGCAATGAAAGCAAAGGAGTCCTATGGTGATACATTAGCACTATTACAGCACTGTAGTAACAAATTAACTGTTGTGAAGTTTTAGAGCCTGTACTGTCATAAATAGCTAAAAATAATGTAATAATTTGAACACAATTTTGCACCAAGCACAAATAGCATTTTAATATATCAGTATACAATTAGTAAGTCATCAACAGCTGTATTATTTTTCTATTATATTTCATTAGTAAATAATGCTGCATCAACATCACTGCAGTCCTGTGTTTTAGGGAATAATTTTGCATCAGCATCAGTGCAGTACTGTTATAAAACATATCTCTAGTAATTAATGCCACAAAGGAATTGCAGCAGTGCTGTTATATAGCTTTAGTAATAATGCAACATAATTTAATGTACAATTTGGTAATAATACCACATTGGCATCATTGAAATACTGTTATTCATAATTATGATCAGATCTCAGATCATAATCAGCATGTTATGTCTTCAAGGCATGGATGTCAACAAATTCACCTCCAGAGCAAAGTTAAAAACACACAGTTGTTGAGACCCAGTCATAATACTTTGTAGTGCATGGAGTTTTGCCAGATCCCATGTACTACATAAATTAGAGAAATGGACAAAAGACAGTGTAGTACTGGTACATGTTTTATACCTTAAAAAGCCATAGCACGCTAGCTGCTGCCACACAGAGCAGCCACCCATGAAGGCCATCAGAAAGCCAGGCGATCTGAAAGCCAGTAAAACTTCATATGGACTTAATTAAAGTTGAATAAAGTGTTACGCAACTCTTCCATTGTGTCTGCTGAGCACTGTTAATGCTCTAGTATAAGACCAATGGTTAACAGCACTAAGGAAGTACTTAACAAAAGCTTGTTAAGCACCTTTCTGATATCGGGAAGGTATCTAACAAACCTATCTTCTCATAGATTTTAGAGCATAACTGTGCATTCCATGCACTATATATATTTAGTAAATAATGCTTCAACAGTTCTGAATTACTGTTATATAGTATAACTTTAGGAAGTAAATCTGCATAACTGCAGTACTGCTATATCAAATGCCATTGATAAACAATGTCCATCAGCACTGCTGCATTACTGTTACATAATATAACTTTAGGAAGTAAATCTGCATCATCACTGCAGTACTGCTATATTATATGCCACTAATAATGCAGCATCAACATCACTGCATAACTATTATGTAATATACCATTACGGAATAATTCTGCATCTGCATACTGCAGTATGGTTATATTGGGCCCAGTATGTAATTTTGAAAAGTCAAAATCTCGAACATCAAAATCTTGATGTTCAGATGTTTGAGATTTTGAAATCTCGAAATGCAAAAAAAGTTAGACATCATGTTGCTGCGCCCCCCACACCCCTGCTATTTAAATACCAACTCCGAGGTTGCTCTACACTGAAGAGAATGGCAAACTTACTGCTCCACACTGTTGGGTGATCTTAATTGTTTAACTTCCAGATTTCAAAATTTTAAATATCCGGATGTCGGGATTCTGATGTTTGGGGTTTTGAGATTTTGAAATAAGAGTCATAACAATTGATACCAATCCTGAGGAACATTCTAGGATAACATACCTTCTTCATATCTGAAAAGCAGAACATTGCATTTCTGTACTGTTCGTTAGATCCATATGTTAATGAAGACACAAGGGAATTCTTCACACCTCATGACTTGAAGAAAAAGGCTTACTAGTATGAAGTGGCTGCATACAAACTGGAGACATTAAACTTAAAAAAGACGGTCCAGGGTTACCGCTTTGGCATGAGTGTCACTGCTACTTTCTTTGACAGAGGGAGAGATAATGCAGTATATGCAGAGACTGAGTCCACACATAGGGTGTTAGCAGGCAGGAATTTTGAGCAGAGAACTTTAGATAGCATTTGGACATGGCTTTGCAAAATTAAAGAATTAGAGCTCACAGGGATAGCTAAAAAATACATGATTCAGGAGCAGAACCAAAAAGGCAGCTAAAAATAAAAAGCTAAATCCTGAGGCAGTATGCAGTAAGGTGTGGAGAATTTGCCCAAAACCTCATTTAAGGTGCTGAAAGAAGATGAAAGCTGGTGAAAGGGTAGGTGAGCTGTGAAAGAATAGTTGTGTAAAATCTTACCATAACCATAGACGTCCTTCTCTTCCATGTTGCAGTATTTCAAACCCTTGGGTTTTCCTTTCTTGCTACCAAAATGTCCGGCCAGTATACAAAAGCTTCTAGTCACTGCATGGTACGTGGGATGTCTGATGCTGGCTAAGGGAATGTGGGCCATAAAAGTGACATCTGCACGTACTAGCTCTCAGAACTGGGTGCCCCAGTCGGACCCCAGTCCCAGGATAACTGTACAATTCCAATGCCATCAAAGAAGAGCTGGTTTAATGGAAGAAGGAGGAAGGAGGGAGGGAAGGAATACTGCAACATGGAAGACAAAGGCATATATGGTTATGGTAAGATTTTACACAACTATTCTATGTCCTTCTATTTTCATGTTGCAGTACTCCAAACCCTTGGGTAAGTGCCAAAGCTCAAAGGGAAGAAGAGGGTGGTGGTTTGGAACTATTTTCTAGGAATCCATGAAGGATTGCCCTGGAAAATCCAGCCCTGGATTTGGAAATGTGATCCAATTTATAATGTTTGGTAAAGGTGTGGACAGAGGTCCATGTAGCTGCTTCTAAAATGGAGGCAGTGTCCAACCCTTTAAAGAAAGCCCCAGATGAAGCCATAACCCTAGTGGAGTGTGCTTTAATCTTAGATTCTAAGGCTTTTCCATGGCATGTATAATAGAAAGAAATTTCCTTGAAAATCCAGGCAGAAATGATCTGCTTTATCACTGCTTTTCCCAGAGCTCTGGGGTGAAAGGAGACAATTGGACTGATTTCCTGATAGACTTGGTCTAGTCAAGTTAAAACCTAAGCTGCCTGTGCACATCAAGGGAGTGTAAGACTCTCTCACTGTCATTCTGACGATGAGGAAAGAAGATGAGAAGGTGACTAGCTTGGTTTAAGGATAACTCATTGACCATTTTGGGCATGAAGGAAGGGTTGGTCCTAAGAGTTACCCTGTCCTTGTGGAAGGTGAGGAAAGGAGGAATAGCCATGATGGCCTGTAGATCTCACACTCTCCTGGCTGATGTCAAGGCTACCAGGAGTACTGTTTTCCAAGTGCAATGTTTTAGAGAGGCCTTAGAAGCTAGTTCAAAAGGGGCAACTGTGAGCGTCTCTAAAACATAATTCAGGTCTCATGGGGGTGGGATGGGTTTCCTGGGGGGCCTGAGATGCTGCACCCCCTTTAGGAACAACTTTGCAGGCAACCAAGATGTGAAAGGAGGGTCCAGAGGCAGACAAGCTGAAATAGCAGCACGGCGGGCTTTAACAGAGGAGCACACCAACCCTGTTTGCAAGTGTTCACAGAGGTATGACAGTACCAAGGGAACATCACCCCGAAAAGGGTTCAACTGTCTTTGTAGACACAATATGGAGAATCTTTTTCATTTAGGCAAATAAGATCCCCTAGTGTTAGGTTTCCTGGCCTCCTGCAGGACTGTGAGCACATCCTCATTGTAAAGGTGTCTGTAAGGGATCAGAATTCTATCACCCAGAGAGTAAGGTTTAGATATTGCAGGTGGGGATGGATTAGGGATCCCGTGTCCTGTGTGAGAAGGTCCACTCTGTGAGGTAACTTGTGGCAATTGCCCCTTGATAAATGCAGAAGGAGGGGGAACCAATGCTGTCTTGGCCAAAAGGGAGTCACCAACAAGATTTATGGTTTGTCCTGCTGGATTTTCAAGAGGACTTTCTGAAGAAGTGAGAAGGGGGGAATGCATACAGAAACATCTCCTTCCAAGAGATTGAGAAGGCATCTGTTGCCCTTGCCAGAAGACTGGGTAGACTGGTGCAAAATGATGGAAGCTGTCTGTTCAGAGGGGAGGCAAACAGATCTATCTGAGGTGTACCCCATTTGTGGGCTATGTCCAAGAACACATCCCTGTGAAACATCCATTTGTGGGACTGTGACATGGACCTGCTCAAGGTGTCTGCATGGGTATTCTGCTCTGAAGGGATGTATACTGCCTGCAGAGTGACTCCCTGTTTTGTGGCAAGCTCCTAGACTTGGACAGCTAGCCTGCATAGCAAATAGGATTTTCTTCCCCCATGCTTGTCCATGTACAACAGAACTGTAGTATTGTCTGTGAACAATTTTAGGGGGCCCTGCTTCACCGTATATTGGAAAGCCTTCATGGCCAAAGTTGCTGTCATCTCTCTGATATTGATACGTTCTTGTCCTATGGAGCCAAACCAAGTGCCCTGGACTTTTTGGGAACCCATGGTTGCTCCCCATCCCAGATCTGAGACATCTGTGTACATCTCCTTAACTGGCAAGGCAGCCTGTAAAGGAAGTCATGGGTTTGAGGTCACTTGATTCAACCACCAGAGAATCTCTTTCCTGAGACAACATAGGAAGGGGATTTTGTACTTTAGAGGGTGAGAGTGCTGTGTCCCTATGGATCTTAATTACCATTGTAACTTTTTCATGTGGAGCCTTGCCAATAGCAACATGGGAATAGTTGATGCCATATGAGCTAGAAATCTGAGTTACTGTCTAGCAGTCAAGACTGTGACTTGAAGGACAGAGAGCAGGTATAGCCTTAAGTTTTCCACCTTTTGAGGTGGCAGAAAGGCCCTCATGATATCCATCCTTATCCTGCATCCCAGGCATATTTAGTCCTGACAGGGGGTTCAAGTTGGACTTGGGGTAGTTTATCTTGAAACCCAGTGCTTGGAGGACTGATATTACTACTTACAAATGGCATACCAAGGATTTAGAACAGTCTGCCTGTATCAGAAGGTCATCTAGGTAAGCGAATATTTGAATCCCTTTAGTCCTGCAGAAGGAAGACCCTTGGTGCTGCAGAAAGTCTAAAGGGCAACGCAGAGAACTGAAAATGTGAGCAGCCCAAAGAGCAGTGTAGGAATCTCCTGTAATTGGGCCTTATGGGGATCTGCAGGTATACTGTAAAAGTAATAAACTGCTCAAACCCAAAGAAGCTGGCCGTCACAAAGAATATATATAGAGAACAACAAACACATCCAGCTCCACCACGAATGTAAAGAATGTAGACAAAGCAAAGTTCTTCACTGGAAAAGCTTTTATTTCACAGACCAAAATAGGATAAGCGCTTTCGCGTATAAAGATATACGCTTCTTCAGATCTTAACATACAATGGAGTTTAGCAAGTTTATATATTCAAGCAGAAACCCTCAATTATTTTCAACAGACAATTAAACCATCCCTAATTAAATATTTTTTTCAATTAAACTAACAAACCTCCCTTCCAGATTACTCAGCTTACAATCAGTATGTAGGACCTTAGTTCAATAAATGCAACTTTAAATAGTCATAAAAAACGTAACATTTAAAGCCAACATAAAAACTAGAAAATAAATAAAAAATAAAAATACAAAATACAAATAAAACATATAAAGACATAACCAGATATAAAATTCATGACTATTCCTTATGAAATATCCCTCATATGCAGGTAGGCATCCTTGATGTCCAAGGTGGCTAGGAATCCCTGAGGTAAAATCAAGGGAAAGAGGGTCTGCAGAGTAAGCATACGAAAGGTGCGCACTTGCAGGAAAAGACTGAAGTGGGAAAGCTCCAGGACTGGTCTCCAGGGACCATCATTTCTTGGGACTAGGAAGAATCTTGAATAGAAACCCTTTCCCTTTTCTGTCATGGGGACAGATTGAATTGTTCCTTGAGCAATAAGACTGTCTATAACTGGTTGAAAAAGGGGGAGCTGCTTTTTGAGTGGCTGAGAAATACACCTCAAGGAAGGTGTAGTGATCCAAGTAATAAAATAACCCTTTTCTATAATGGATAAGACCCACCTGTCTGATGTAATGGTTTTCCAAACAGGGAGACAGTGAGACAGTATTAAGGAAAGGAGTGTGGAATCGAGAGGTTTGTTCAGTAATGGCAGATAGTCATAGACTACCTGCCCTGTCCTGAAACTGAGGCTTCCAGGATGGAGGCTGTGCAGGCCTGGAAGGGGCTTGTTGCATCCTGGTACTCTTTCTGCCTCTGGAAGGAGGAGGAGGAGCAGAATATTTCCTTATAAATTGAGTTTTTGAGGGGTAATTCCTGTGGAACTTGGGAATAAGAGAAACAAACAGGTGCTTTGGGTCTTGTAACTCCTTCCCCTTCTGTTGTAGAGATTTGAACAACTCAGCCACCTTTGTCCCAAAGAGGGCAGAGTTATCCAGAGGCGCATCCAATAGTTTTGCCCTAATATCATCAGGTAAGGGCTGTAACCGAAGCCAGGAATATCTTCTCAGGACTGACGCAGTGGCAGAAGATGTGGCAGAGGCTTCAGCCGCATAGTAGCTGCACTGAATGGAATACCTAGTGACCTGAGAAGTCAAGGATATAAGGCTGGACATCTGTGTCTTCGCAGGAAAGTCTGGGATCTCTGACAAAAGCTTAGTGGCTTGTCCTAAAAGGGCTAGGGCATATTTAGACATATGAGTTTCATAGTTTATTGCCCTGAATGCCAGGGTAGCTGAAATATAAATTTTTTAACAAGGCACTCCATGGCTTTGCTGTCTTTATCTGTAGGGAGAACTGATGTGGATGGGAGCAGTTCTGAGGGCTTATCAGCTGAAACTAATTCAGTGCCAGGGACTGCTACAGGGCATTTGACAAGAAATTTGGCCCCCTCAGGGACCTGTAGAATCTGTCAGGCCTCTGAGGGGCGGGGGGCTGTGAATTGGGATTTACAGAGGCTGCATTAAAAGAATCCAGAAAAAATGGGAAGACTGGAGGTATAGCTGAGGAAGTAGGAGTCTCCATTTGTAGAAGTTCATGGTATCTTTTCTGAAACTGATACAGTGCCAGGGTCTGCTACAGGACATTTGACAAGAAATTTGTCCCCCTCAGGGACGTTGTAGAATCTGTCAGGCCTCTGAGGGGCAGGGGGCTGTGAATCAGGATTTACAGAGGCTGCATTAAAAGAATCCAGAAAAACTGGGAAGATTGGAAGTATAACAGAAGAAGCAGGAGTCTCCATTTGTAGAAGTTCATAGTATCTTTTCAGAACTTCTGCCATCTCAGTGGAATCCCACTTTGCCCCCACCCCTATTAAGGAAACCACGGTAAAAAATTTCTCCAAAGTCAACTTCATGCTTCTTAAGACAGAAGTGGTGAACTTCATGACACCCATGCAGATGGACAATACAGTTACAACTGCTGAATCCTACACAAATGCACTCTATAAGCACTTACACAAGTGCATGGATCGTGCTATCCCAAACAGAACCAAGATGCTATCCTCCAAAAAAAGGAAGCCAATCTGGTGGTCCCCTGCCATAAACAAGCTGTACAACAAAAGGAAGAAACTGTTGCAAAAGAGAGTAAAATCCCATGAGTGGAGGAGCTTCCTGGTCAGCCTCAGTAAGAAGCTGAGATCCCTTATAAGATCCTCCAAAGCTAGCTACAAAAACAAAATTGCCACTAATTCTAAGGGCAACCACAAAGCATTCTATAGCTATGTCAAGAATCTCGATGGCAACACCCAGATCTGCTCTGAGTTACAGCACAATGGCACGAAAATTACAGAACCAACTGATATTGCCAACATCCTGGCAGATAGGTTCAGTGCTAACTTTACCCCCCCACACACCTCCTAAAGGGCCCATATCTATACAGGAAGAATGCAGAGTCCCTGCAATCACAACTACACAGGTAAAAGCTGCACTCTCTAAAGCCAAAAACACAGCATCCATGGGACCGGACAACATCCCAGGCTGCGTTTTACACAAACTTCAGAACGAACTGGCTCCCCACTTAAGCACCATGTTCAATAACAGCCTTGCATCAGGTTTTGTGCCCACTGAATGGCGCACAGAAACAGTTATCCCACTCCACAAAGGGGGAGCCACCACTGATCCCAGGAACTATCGACCTATTAGCCTGACGAGCCTGGTCATGGAACTCATAAACAAAGACATTGGTAACCTCCAAACTCTGGATCCCACCCAGTTCGGGTTTGTGAAAGGAAGATCATGCCTCCTGAACCTGATTGACTTCTTTGAGGCAGTCACCAAAGCCATAGATGAGGGTAAGGAGGTTCACACAGCCTATCTTGACCTCACCAAGGCTTTCAACACCATCCCCCATTCTGGAATTATAGCTAAACTCACTAAACTAGGTATAAATCCCTATGTCACAAGATGGGTTGCCAACTGGCTCACCGACAGAACCCACACTGTAAAAGTTGCAGACTCCAAATCTGACCTCAAAGCAGTGACAAGTGGAGTACCACAGGGTTTTGTCCTGGGACCTCTCCTGTTTGGTATCTACTTCTCTGAAGTACAGGCTAACACAGAAGACCTCTGGGTAATGAAGTTTGCAGATGATTGCAAACTAGGAGCCATAGTCAAGTCCCCAAATGATGTGGACATCCTACAGAAAGGCCTCGCTGAGACAGATGCCTGGTGTCAGAGCCATAGCCTCAAGCTCAATGCCAAAAAGTGCAGTGTCATCTCCTTTGGTATAAACTCTGTACCCATGCACTACCACATAGGCAGCAATCTACTTAACACCGTATGTGTGATAAGAGACCTTGGGACCCAGGTGGACAGTAGTCTCTCCTTTGATAGTCACATCGCCACAGTAGTCAGGAAGTTCTTCTACGTGGCACACCTCATCATAAAAGGGTTCTTATCCAGGAAAAAAGAGGTCATTGTTCCCCTCTACTCCACACTCATTCGACCCATTATAGAGTACAACACCCCTTTTGGAATGTACCTCACAAGACATCTGAAGCAGCTGGAAAGGCCACCGAAGTACCTCACAAAGAGGAGTACTGGCCTCAAACAAGTGCCCTACACTGACCGCCTCAAAAAACTCCAGCTTTACTCCATAGCATATCACCTACTCCGAGGTGATCTCTGGCTAACATATAAAGCTGTGTCAAACCCAGAGCTGTTGGACATGCTACACCTAAAGAAATCCCAATCCCTCCGAGCTACACACTCTAGGGACCTAAACCTTGTCACCACAACAAACAGGACTTGCTGGAGGGATAGATTCCTGTCCCAGAGACTTCCCATACACTGGAACACGCTACCCATCTACGTCAAGCAAAGTTCTTCATTAGCACCATTCAAGAAAAATCTTGATGAATGGATGGGAAATAGGAAATACACCCCAGGGATCACTTCTGTGGATCTGCTCGACAGTGGTACAGGAAAATATCTTTCTTGGATGGCGTAAGCCAGGGAACCTTGTTGGCTAGGCTTACATAGGCCTTTGGGCTGATAGCCTAGTACCTACCTATGAACATATGAACCTATGAACCTATTTTGGAAATGATCTCCCCAAAGATGAGATCCTCACCTGGAGAATCTGTCTCAGCGGAATCTTCCTCTAGGGAGGCAAAACCAAGAGGAGATGGTAACTGGGATACGTATTACAAGGGATCCTCTGAAGAGGAGTCAGAGGAGTCCTCAGCTTTAGGTTGAGAAATATCTGGAGTCTGAGGTCTAGGATTAATTACTGGGGGAGCCACTTGGGGAGATGTCGGTGTAGCAGGCTATGAGCCATGATAGCATTGAAGAGGCTCTGAGAAAAAGCCTGCCAGTCTGGGTGGCTCTGTGTAGGGGACGAAACATGCTTTGTTTTCTGTTTTCTTTTCAAGGAAGGCCTAGAGGGTGTAGGGACCAAGGTAGGCCTAGGCTCTCTAGCATCTTCAGTAGTGGATGGACCCATCTGGGTGGCTGGTACAAGCTGAGGTTCCCCCTCACTGTCGGTAACCAACATCTGCAATACCTCTAAGGACGTGCCTTCCATTCTGGGTTCTGTGGCTTCCCCAACAGTACCCGCTGTACCCATATCAGTGGTGACCAAACGTTCCTCCAGGCTAACATCAGCCACAGGAGGGACATCAAGTGTATGGGGTGCAGCAAAAGATTCAGGTCTAGCAATTTTGGCATTTTCTTAGGTGGCTCGTTGGGCTGACCAGATGGACCCTCCATAGCTAAAGCTAAGTGTTTAAGGCACTGATTTTCTAAATAAATATTCAAGGCATGCAGATGTCTGCATAAGGTTTTAGGGATGAAGGCCTGAAAGATGGAGCAGGGCACAGGCATGCAGTGACCCAAAAGAACAAAATGTCCTCAACTGGATACTTATCTTTGAAAAGACAATCCAATTGGCTGGGAAGGCAGGAACAGATGATGTTTGACTGGCGGCAGAGAAGTTCTGAGGTCTGGTACATGCAGATGTCACTTGTATGGCCCATGTTGTCTTAGCCAGTGTCAGACATCCCACATACCCTGCAGTGACTAGAAGTTTATGTATACTGGCCGGATGTTTGGGTATCAAGAGAGGAAAAGCCAAGGGTTTGGAATGCAGCAACATGAGAATAGAAGGACATCTTATAACAAAGGTTGACCATGAGTAACAAGATGATTTAACATTTTTTTAAAAATGGCAGTTACATATATTTTATGTACTTATTTATTTATTTCGAATATGCAAATGCTTACATTCAAGATATTTTACAAATAAAGAAAAACAAAACAAAAAAGAACAGAATATTAAAAAGTGGATGATTTAAGATGAAAACTGCAAAAAAATGGTAAAGTGGTGAAAATCATTTTAAGATAAAATATAGCGATATTGAAAAAATTTAAAAAACTCTTCACTTCAACTTGAAAAACAAAGAACACACACTGGAGCCAGAATAAGTTAAGCGCTTTTGTCTGTAATAAACGGGACGAAAGCGCTTAACATATTCTGGGTCCAGTGTGTGTGTTCTTTGTTTTTCATATTGAAAAAGTTAATGAGGTGCCCTTGTATGGGCCTAGATGGACTCTTTTAAAGAGGTGACACTTCAGAGAATTCACACTAAGGGAATACTTGGAATCACACAAATAAACCAAGGAATATTGGTGGTCAAAAGGACCAGGATGAAGTAGGCAAGTGATAACTTATGAGATATCTCCAAACATGATGTGAAGCACCTAGCCATAGTACAGAAATTAAGCAACATCTTTAGAGAAACAGGATCCAGGTTGTAAAAAGCATGGTAGGCAAGTGTCAATATTTTAAATGCACTTTTAACTGCAATTGGTAGCAAGCAAGTGCAAATTAACTGAATACAGGCTTGTCTAAGGACCCTTTTCAACTACTGCCTGGATCAGATAGGCAAATACAGAATACAAACATAGGTTCATAGGTTCATACTAGGCTATCCGCCCGAGGGCATTTATAAGCCTAGCCCATCGTTTTGTGGCTTACGCCACCCCTTTAGTATGGGGAACTATACCCATTATTTTGCTGTGCCTCTGTTGAGCAGTGACACTGAGGTAATCCCTGGGGTATATCTGCGATCTCCCATCCATTGGTCAAGATTTCTCTTGAACAAGGCCAGCGAGGTGCTCTGCCTCACATATACCGGGATTTTATTCCACAGCATAGGGAGTCTTTGGGTGATGAATCTATCCCTCCAGCACGTCCTATTAATAGCCGTGTCGAGGTTTAAGTCTCCCGCCCTTGTGGCTCTGACGGATCTAGATTTTTTGAGGTGAAGCATATTCATCAAATCTGGGTTTGACATGGCCTTGTATGTTAGGCAAAGGTCACCTCTGAGCAAGCGGTAAGCGACTGAATAGAGCTGGAGTTCTTTCAGTCGGGCAGCATAGGACAGATGTTTGAGACCCTTTATCCTTTTGGTGAGGAACTTTTGTGGCCTCTCCAGCTTCTGCAAGTGTCGGGTCAGATACATTCCAAATGGGGCATTGTACTCAATCATTGGTCTGATGAGTGATGAGTATAGGGAGACTATGACCTCCCTTGATCTAGATGAGAATCCCTTCATGATAAGGTGGGCAATGTAGAAGGTCTTCCTAACTACTTTAGCTACATGGGTGTCGAATGACAGACTACTATCAACCTGGGTCCCCAGGTCCCTGATAACTTCTTCTGTGCTCAGTGGATTGCCACCTATTTGGTAGCTAGGGGTAACCTTAACAGGTTCCACTGAGATTTGAACTCAGATCGCTGGATTCAGAGTCCAGAGTGCTAACCATTACACCATGGAACCATGGAACATAAAAAGTTGAAATATACAGAAAGATAAAAATTACAAAGACAAAGACCAGAAACAAAACATATTTTTACCACACAAATGCACGCTCACACACACTTACCCATTTACCAAATGTTAAATAAATGAATAAAATAAATACATAAATAAATAAAGTCTTAAATAGCCATCTCACCACAGATTGTATGCATATTATCCCAATTCAGGTTCATATTACAGTGAATATTCTAAAGGCACTCTATGGACAGGTAAGAAAGGATTCCTGGAGGTGGATAAACTACAATATACAAGTTGCAGGTTTTAAGTAAGCGTATGGCACTCAAACAGTAAAATGGAATGTCTTAAAATACTCCCACCCTTACAAATGTTGTCACGTTCACCTCTGCTACTCATGGAATGATTATAAATATGATCTGAGCTTTGCACAATGCTGGCCTCCTTCATTAGGACACTGAAAGATGTGATTTCCTGAATGTGGGATAAAATACTCCAAAAGGGAGCCCTCAAAATGAATGTCTGTGACTGCACCTTTACTTCCATCTTCCTTAATATAATGCCTTTCTCTATGCATGTCACATCCATCTCAGCTAACATCCTCTTCTGTATCATCTATTAAGATAGCAAAAATCACCTAATAACATTCCTTTAGAGTTCCTTTGTTATGTGACTGTCGATACCATCTATCATGCTATTCATTCTTGTATTTTTGTTACTTACGTCCATGACATTGCAATAGTCTGCACTGAAATCCAGCTGTAAAACTCATATATTACTTTTTTCAGCTATCCACTTACTTGTTTCACCCTTTTTAATGGTACTTACCCATCTGAAGATTTCAAATTGTAAGCACATTAAAACAAAAGAGACATACCTTTTTTCTTTTACAGCTGTTTTGCACTGTCACTTTTAGGAATGTTGGACTGCAGTGGTCACAGGGATAAATATATAGGACATTTACTGCTTGACTTCCCACTTGAAGAGAAATGTTGAATCAACACTAGAATAAAATTACACACAGAAACAGCAATAAATACATAGAAAAATATTAATGATTGTGTAATATATCGTTAAGCAGTTCTGTGGAAGTAGAAACAATGAGGCATTTCTATGAATGTTTTCACTTCTAAACTTTTATGGTAAATATATGCACATCCTTAATGATGCTTGCACTGTTAAACAGCAAAGTACAGTAATTTTAACATCCTTTAGCCTCAGGATGAATGAATGTTACACAATGATTACCCTTAACATCTATATTGCAGTTAGGGCAGAAGGCTGAGGCTATGAGCTGCTTCTTGTACTGGAGTGTTTCATTCCCACAGCCTTCATTTGCCGACAAAGTGACTCTCAGTAAGTTACTTAATGGGACAGCGCTCCCAGGTGGACCTCTGAAAGTGTAAAATTGTGTCGATTGTATTTACCAGGTTAACAAAGAAAAATAAAACAGCTTTGTGCAGCAGTGCTTCACATGATGCTATTCACTTTGCAAAGTTTGCCATTAATGTCTTCTGTCAGAACAGCGGCCAGTCAAGCAGTTTATAAGAGTAAGAGAAAACAGAATGTGAGAAATGCAGGATCGCATACCTCTCAACTGTACAGATTTTCGCAGACTGTCCAGATTTTGGCCTCATATTTTTAGTCTGTTTTTCATAAAATTGTGGTTTTCTGGGAAAATAGTGATAAATCATTAAAGACTGAAGTTAAAAAATAATGACAGACATTTGAGTTTCAGACTTCATATCCTTGACAAAATTCATCCTAATGCAAAACCTGTTATACTATCAACTTTCAAAGTTTGTAAGAGCAATACTTAAAAATTGCCCCTATTTTTGGGCAGTTTTCTCATTTTTATTTATGGCTTTGTCCAGATTTCTTGCTCTAAGAGATTGAGAGGTATGGCAGCTCAGACCTCCACCTTTTGTTCCATGAGGCATTTACAAGTATAACTGGTAGCTGTCAAATAAAGATTAATTTTCATTAACCATTTGAAATGTTGGGACTCATTAGCATGAGTCCCAAAATACAGAGACTAAATAGCCGAATGAACAGGCTTACATATACTTAGTCTGAGATGCCATTTATCTGAATATTACCTTTTCTCCATGGTAGGGTGATCTCAGAGTTGGTTTACAGTGGATATAAAATGTTTACACACCCCTGTTAAAATGCCAGGTTTTTGTGATATAAAAAATGAGAAACCGCAAAAAGAACACCCCCTGCCTGTAAGGCAACTGCAAGGTCCCAAACAGAATCCAAAACACAAAATCCAGACCAGCAGACTGTGGCAAACGAACAAAATGTAATATGGTGCTAATAAGCACATACAAAAAGGAGAATGAAAAGCAAACCGGTTTCGTCTTAAGTAAAAAACAGACTTCTTCAGTGCATACAATTCACAAATAAAACATCTCCTTTCTTTTATATAGTCGGCAATTAAGGCTTAAGTAATGCAATTATTATAACATTTAATGGTGCTCATTCAATCCAGGAGAAAATAAACCCCCCAACATGATAATCCATTTTTTCTCCATAATATTAAGAATATGATGCCATAAGTTAGAAATCCATCAATCTGTTTCTTAAAGGAAGGGGTCGGATTGAGGGACAAACAAGTATAGTACCACCCATCCAAAAGCTGCCTCATAGCTTTGGTGTTATATTGAGCCCAATCTTGGACTACAAACACCCCACCTTTATCAGCAGACAGTATAACCAATTCATGATTATTAGCCAATTCCCTAACACATTCCAATTCGATCTTCTAGAGATTATTCGATCCAACCCCAGACTCCCTAGAATAGAAATGTATATCCCTAAGAACACTATTCCGAAACATTTGCACGTTAGAGTTCATGGGAGGTATAAACGTAGATTTACGATATCTAACCCCATCCTGGACCCCATTGGAATCTTCATCCTGAAAGAATAACCATAGATTAAGTGTTCTGTAAAAAGCAACAATATAATTAGCAAAACTATCCTCTGAGACAAAAAACCCAGGTATAAAAGTTATCCCTTTATTCAAAATATCAATATGAGTAGGTGACAAGGTGCAAGATGAAATATTTAACACGTTAGAATTGGTTATTTCTGAGCAGACATTCTCAACCACCCTTCCATGTTATCCAACTCGTTTGTGCTTCCTACCCCCCCCCCCACATTTATTTACATCTAAAGGGGCATAATTATTTATTTTGGGTGTTTGAGATCCTGTGGTACAATGTGCATCAGACTCCAGGGCTGAAGATGAATCATCTGCAGAGGTGTCATAACTCGTAGTAGACATTTTTTTTAATATGGAACGTGGACGTTTCTTTCTGGAAGCATGTTTATGGGATTGTTGGAACCTTACATGTTTAGCCTGATCTTTAGAAAAAGGATCCCCCATTTGATAATCAGCGAGATCCCTCAAAGATGTCTTTTTCTTCCTTTCCTTAAGCTGTTCTTCCAAACTCAGTAAATCATTACTGAGATTCTTGAAGTTCGAATTATATGTGGGTTGACCCTCAAATTGCCTAATAGAATCACACATCTGTGTTATGCCCTGAATCTCTTGGTCTATAGTTCTTTCATAATGTCCTGCAAGGATCTCAACAAAGTTCATGGAAGCCTTATGTTGGGCATCAGCCCAAAGCTTAGTCAATGTGGCATCAATATTATTTACAAGTGGCTGTATGTGGACTCTAAGTCCCCTTGATAATATAGGCTTTAAATAACCTAAGATGCCAAACATTGCTACGAAGTGACCTCATGCTCTTATTCAGCCACAAAAATTGTGCCTCGCATGTATTGTCAATGGGTACTAAAATGGATCCATTCTGTTGGGGTTGATCTATACCCAAACCAAACACTGCAAGGTCATCACAGTCAGAGGCCAGCCCCTTAAGAAGACTGGTTATATCCATTGAAAAAACAAACAATAAAAACTGTCAAAAATACTATTGTGTGAAGATCCACACAATAAAGTCATTAATGATAGTATAGGGTAAAATACAGCAAGTGGGACAAAATGGTAGAAACCCCAACTGTCCGTAATATATATCTTGAAAACAAGTAAGGAGTACTCCCTCAATAGATAATGCTCGGACAATGTCAGCCACTAAGATCAAGAATGGTCATAAAATAATAACATAAATAAAACACATACAGTGCTGAGTCCAATCCAGATAATATTGAAACATGCCCTGTATAAATAGATCCAATATAAGAATAAAAGTAAAGAGACTGGACAATATCAGCCCCTGTAAACCAATGACCAAAACAACCTGTATATAGGTCCAATCAGTGCTGAGTCCGAACAGAAAATAGAGTTCCAAAACTAATCAAAATTTGAAACTAAATATAGTTGGACAATAGCAGCCTAAATATTGCTGTGCCCAAAATCACTTAGTTAATAGAGAGGGAGCCTAAATATTGCACTAGAAATAAAAATCCAGTACAAAGCAACCTTGCTGTAATAACCCTAAAAATTTTAACAATAGAAAATATGTTACTGTTTGTTTAGTCAAGGAAAAAGTCCTAAATAAATAGAGCATGTTTTTAACAACATATAGACCCATAAAGCCTCCCTATTATTTAACAAATGAGGACCCGCACAATCTAGATTTTGATAGTAATCACAATATCTATCTCAAATAAAGGCAGATCAAAACCTATGTGGTACCATCATTAACTGCTTAAATACAATCAAATTCTACTAACTGCATAATATACAAAAGTGCCCTGTTTCAAAATACATTCAATTGTGCAGATAACAGATGGTTCCTCATAAAGGACCAAAATCATATATACATTTCAGTTGATACGCCCAAATCCGGAAAGGCGGGAATAAGGTATCATATACAACCTCACCAAAAATGGTGAAAGTAAGCTACAACTGTTGAGCACATAAATATGAATATATCCATTCAAAAAAACGAATAGTATTGCCAGAGGCGTATCCCATATGTATAGCAGATAAATGAATGGAAGCCCTTGATAACACTGATAAATATACAGACACCACATATAAAAATATTTTGTATAGTATAATATCCTCTCTAAATCTTATATAGGAAAAACACATTAATAGTTAAACTAGTCAGGCAAAAAATGATGTTCATGTAAATATAAAAAATGAGACCACAGTAAATCATTTTAAAACTTTTCCCACCTTTAATGTGACCTATAACCTGTACAATTCAATTGAAAAACAAACAAATCTGTTAGGGGGAAAAAGTATAAAAAATAAAAATCATAAGATAAGCTGGTTGCATAAGTATGCACACCCTTAAACTAATACTTCGTTGAAGCACCTTTTGATTTAATTACAGCATTTAGTATTCTTGGGTACACACCTGCCATCAATTAAAGAGACTCTGATTAACCCCAAATAAAGTTCAGCTGTCCTAGTAAGATTTTCCTGATATTTATTCAATTGCCTGCTACACCAAAAGCCATGGTTCACAGAGAGCTTACAAAGCATCAAAGGGATCTCATTGTTGAAAAGTATCAGTCAGGAGAAGGGTACAAAAAAATTTCCACAGCATTGGATATACCATGGAACACAATGAAGACTCATCAAAAAGTGGAGAAAATATGGGACAACAGTGATGTTGCAAAGAACTGGATGTTCCTGCAAAATTGATGAAAAGACAAGACAGAAACTGGTCAGGGAGGTTGCAAAGATACCTACAGCAACATTGAAGAGCTGAAAGAATTTCTGGCAAGTACTGGTTGTGTACTACATGTGACAACAATTTCCCGTATTCTCCATATGTCTGGGCTATGGATGGAAGCCTTTTCTTAGACAGAAAAACATCTAGGCCCGGCTAAAATTTGCAAAACAATACATCAGGTCTCCCAAATGCATGTGGGAAAATGTGTTATAGTCTAATGAGAGCAAGGTTGAACGTTTTGGACACAATTCCAAAAGGTACGTTTGGCGCAAAAACAACACTTTGCATCACCAAAAGAACACCATCCCCACGATGAAGCATGGTGGTGGCAGTATAAGATTTGGGGTTGCTTTTCTTCAGCTGGAACTGAGGCTTTAGTCAAGGTGGAGGGAATTATGAACAGTTCCAAATACTCATCACTTTTGGCCCAAAACCTTCAGGTGTCTGCTAGAAAGCTGAAGATGAAGACAAATTTCACCTTTTAACACGACTATGACCACAAGCATACATTCAAAACAACAAAAGAATGGCTTCACCAGAAGAAAATTTAAGTTTTGGAATGGAACAGCCACAGCCTAGACCTAAATCCAATAGAAAATCTGTGGGGTGACCTGAGGACAGCTGTGTACAAGAGATGCCTTCGCAATCTGACAGATTTGGAGTGCTTTTGCAAGGAAGAATGGGCAAATATTGCCAAGTCAAGATGTGCCATGCTGATAGACTCCTAACCAAGAAGACTGAATGTTGAAATTAAATCAAAACATGCTTCAACAAAGTATTAGTTTAAGGGTGTGCACACTTACGCAACCAGCGTATTGTACATTTTTTATATTTTTCCCCTAACAGATTTATCAATTGAATTGTACAGGTTATAGGTCACATTAAAGGTGGGAACATTTTTGAAATGATTTATTGTGGTCTCATTTTTTTATATCACAAAAACTTGGCATTTTAACAGGAGTGTGTACACTTTTTATATCCACTATATAGAAGTATGGGAGATGTTGGGGACTTCCCCCTGTATAAAAAGAAGTTTAAAGGAGAAGAGCAATTTTTGAGATTTGCTCTTTTCCTGTGTTTTCATCGTACCTCTCAATTGTACAGATTTTCTCAGAATGTCCAGATTTTTGTTTCATATTTTTAGCTTGTTACTCAAATAATCGTGGTTTTCTGGCAAATTATTGCCAATTTTTGAGGACTGAAGTCAGAAAATAATGACAGACATTTGAGATTCAGACTTCATACCCTTCAGAAAATTCATGCTAATGCAAAACCTGTTTTTCTTTTTTTATCAGCTTCTCAGCACTCAGCATTTCAAGTGCTGACATTTCAATAAGGAGCCTTCATTTTCTTCTTAGCAAAATATTTTACAGTGGGATGTCCGCACAGTAACATTCTTAGGTCATGATTTCTATTAAATACAGACAGGTGCGATGAATGAATTTCTGAAAGTTGTAACTAAAATGGTGAGAGTTCACATGCTCTGTGGCATATGGAGATTAAGTCCTAACTCTGATGTAGAAGATTGAATTACAGACTCAAACAGTGGGGGAAGACAGGAGTGAGGAGTTGACAATGCCTTGCCCATCTATAGGGGAGGGGATCCATTCTATTGCAATGCTGAAATGCTGATACCTACTGGAGACAGAGAGAAAGAGAGTCGCAGAGAGTATAACATGCTGAACTGTAGGCCACGGACATGCACAGCTCTAGCAAGTGTGTCCATGCAGCAGCCTTCATGAGGCACTGGTGGAAGTGATCATCCCTTTTGTTTATTGGTCACTGAAGAGAGGTTAGAACACAAAGTGAAAAGACTCCTTATAGAAGCCTGGATGATCAGTTGACTGAAAATCTTTTACTCAGATGATGGGGAATAAATGGGTAGTAGTAACAATGGCTTGCTGATTGGCAGATACACAAGATAGGAACAAATATATAAAAAGGGTAAAAGTTTCATACCATATATTAAATCAATGTACATACAAACTTAAGTCGGTGTTCTCTAGGCATCTTAAATGAGAATTTTATATGGGCAAGATTAAAAGTGACCCCATGTTTACCTTGGTTTTCCTAAGGGACTTGAGCAGTGATCTTTGAAACCCTAAATTAAAGTTATATTTCAATAACTACAAATTATATTCAGTGAAGTTCTATTGAGTTTCTGTGCCAATTCAACATGAGTGTGGTTATGCCCACTCATATTTTTGAAAGATATATTGTTTATATTTATTTTCAGTTAATACAAAGTTTTGCATGATTCCAAATAGCTACTTAGACTTACATTCAGCGGGAACTTAAGTTTGTGTAGCCTCTCATAGGTTCATTTACAGCCTTTGCAGACAAAATGATCTGCAGTAAGTGAACTAATGTCATCAAGATTACCACTAAGGGTGCACACCTGTTGTCTAATAGGAGGTTTTCATTTTTAACTGTGTGCAATAGTCTTGTTGGATTACTTTAAAGAGCTAAGAGCTTAGGAGAATGGTTGCTGTACTATTCATCAAAAGCCATGTAAAAACAATAACAACTAAAAACAGTTCACGGTGTTTGAGCAGCAAATATCAAATAAATTACTTCAACAGTACAAATGAAACAGAAATTGTCATCCTTTTGGATTCACAGTATTGTACTATGGATTCCTTTTGGATTCAAAGCCATGTAAAATGTTTCAGGAGGTATTTATAAGTAAAGTTTTATTGAGAAGATGCACAAACCTAGGGGAAGACTGCATACCTTCACATATGTACTTTCCATACAGCTACCAAAGGAATGGGTTAGGGACATAACTCATACACCCTGATGGCTGCATGAATGACATTCTACTGCAACTGGAGATTTTATTTACTTACATTTAAAAACATTGTATTCAGTCATCTTTACTTATTTATTATTTAAATAGAGGGTATTTAAAGCTAACTGGTGAAAAACTGCTGGTATAAACCTCTACCTGGCCAGATTACTCTATATATTACTATTTATATTTATTATTATTTGGCATATTATCAGAATGAACAGTAACTAGAGGTCCCCATCTTGATAATCTGGGGTGCTGGATGCTTATTACCATGATCCAGGACAAAAAAAGGTTGTAACATATGAAAATAAAGTTGTAACACTGGAGAATAGTATCAGCCTAAATTAGAAATTAATCTGTGTGTGTGCTTGTGTGTGTGTGTGTGTGTGTGTGTGTGTGTGTGTGTGTGTGTGTGTGTGTGTGTGTGTGTGTGTCTGTGTGTCTAGAAATAAAGTTTATTGAAAGCACAGCTAGAGTAGGAAAGTGAGCACTGGAAGGCACTGAGAGTCAGACCTAGTAGTAAGAAAGGTGTCTGGAAAGTTAGACCAAAAGCCATGTCTGGGTGAGGGGGGCAGTGTTCAGTATAAATGATATTCTTTAGTATTGGTGGTGAAGACTCATACATAGGTAGCACTGCACACTTTATGAAGGCTCCTGTGGTCAAGCTGCACCTGAGAAATTGGTTGCTAATTCATATTTGTATACTTTGTTTATAATTTAATAGATCTGGCACCAGTGGTGTGACACTAAAGACCAACACCTTGGTGGATGTTCACATCGGTTGTCAAAGATGTGATATAAATCCCACCCTTCTGCCTGCTACTGTCATTTTCTCTTTATATTGGTTAGCGGTCATCATCATCATCATCAACTCCGTTTTTCTCATTTTCTACACAGGGTCGGGGTGTTGTGTAAACTGTCAGCCATCTCCCTATTCAGTGCCACTGTCCTGCCATCTTATCACTTATGCATGACTGTTGTAGGCCTTCTGCCACACAATCCACCCACCTCTTTGCTGGATGCCCTCATTTCTCCTGCTCTCTTCCTGTCTGTCCCAAATCTTCTTCACCAAATTGTCTTCTGTTTTTTCTGCACATGTGCTTCAACCAGCATAATCTGTTCTCTTCAACCTTTTCTGCAAATATAGCTACTTTGGCTTCTTGTCTTCTGTCCTTATTTCTCTGTCTGTCCCACAGTGTGCATCCTACCACACATCTCATGAACTTAATCTCCATCACCTCTAGCTTCCTCAACTGGTCTACCTTTACTGCCCAGGTTTCTGTATTATACAGTAGTAATGGTCAAAGCACGGTTTTGTACACCTTACGTTTCAGCTTCTTTGGCATTCTTCTGTCACACACACCTGGCACCCAGTGCCAACTGGCTGCAGCCCTCTGATTCTAATTTGATCTCCTCATGCAGACTTCCATGCTCCTCAGCCATTCCTTCCAGATACCTGAAGCTACAACCTGTTCCATTACCTTCTCTGCTACATCAATTGTCAGCTTCTTCTGCACTCCACCATTTGCTGCCATTACCACTGTCTTATCTGTACTCAGTCTCATTCTATGTGCCTTCAATTATGCATTCCATTACCCTATCCTTTGCTGAAGTTCTTGCTCAGAGTCTGCATGTAATGCAACATCATTTGCATACAGTAACTTTGCTGATCTGACCCCTCCAGCCTGTTTGTCAATGTAGCCTATCACCAGTATGAACAGCAGTGGGTTTAGATCTGAACCCTGTTGTACAACCTACTTCTTCTGGAAACCCCTCTTTGAGAAGGAACATTGTTTGCACTTGAGTCATTGGGTCCTTGTACATAGCTTGTACTAATTCTACCAATGTTTCTGGGACTTTGAACCACTAGAGGGCTGCCCAAATCAGCTTTCTTAGGACCATGTCATATGCTTTCTCCAAGTCTAGGAATGTCCAGTTGGACTATTGTTTCAGCTGTAGCTTCTCTTCAACTATCTGTCTCACTGCAGACATTGGATGATTTGTACTGCATCCTGATCTGAATCTAAACTGCTCATCTTCCATTTTACTTTCTACAATTCTGAGTATTCATTTATCAATCACCCTCTCCAGACCTTTCATGCAATGTGACAGGAGTTTGATATCTCTGTATTGTCCACAGTTGTGGATGTCCCCTTTGTTCTTTAACACTAGTAGTAGTGCTTATTTTCCAGTCATCTGGGGTACGCCTTTCTGTCCATACTGCTGTTAGTGCTCTCAGGAACCATTTCTCCCCTATCTCACCCAGCATCATTATCATACCTCCTGTGATCTCATCTGAGCTTGCTGCTTTCCCGAACTTCAGTTTCCTTAGTGCTGTTCTTCCTTATTCTAGGGGAGGGGACTCCTCTTCTTCTCTCATCATAGGCTTCTATCTGCCTTTGATGTCCTGTGGACTGGTGAGCAGGTTGCTGCTGGCATACCTTATGAAGGGTATCTGGCTATCTTCTTTATCTTTCTGTCTTTACTTGCAACCTGATATAGTTTATTTCTGCCATCTACTGACTTACTTTCCAAAAGCTGGTTGAGTGCCTCTAATGCCCTGTTTTTTTGCTATTGCAACTCATTTCTTAGCTTCTTTGTTAGCCAACCAGTATTCCTTCCTAGCCTAGTCTGTCTTTTCTATCTCCCACTTTTTCCTCATGCCTTCTTTCTTTTGTTGACTTCCTGGATTTCTGTAGTCCGCCATCACCTTTCCTTATGTAGCTTATTTCCATACCTGGCTTGGCCATATATCTGTTCTGTAGTCCTTCAACATGCTGTTTTGCTGCTCTGCCATTCTTCTACAACTCTTTCTATTTCCTCTTCTTCTTGAGGTGCTAGAGACCTGAGTAATTTCTTGAACTGTTGTGCTTTCTCTCCAGTCAACCTCCAGGTCTTCATCCTGGTCTCTGTTGACCTTAGTGTCTTCTCTTACTACTGCTTGCAGCTGATTGTGGCTGTGATGTTCCCTCTTTGGGCCAGTAATCAAGCAGCCTGAATCCTCACTACTGACACCACTGAGGGACATTCACTTGAAACAATAATAGATACATACAGTATTTCCAGATGCAACTGTCTGCATCAAGCACAATTTCCCTTAAGAGCACACAGGGAACACACTCAGTCTGGGGTCTTGATCTCTCTCTCTCTCCAAGCCCTTATTAAGACTCCCCACTGGCACAGCTGTAAAGTTGAATCCTTAGCCGAGTGTTCAAGCCAAGTCCTCCACCACTCTCTCTGTGAAACCAAAGCTCTGTGTCCCTGCTCCAAGCAGGTGACAAACACTCATTTAGATTTGATTTGCACACACAGATACACACACACACACACACACACACACACACACACACACACACACACACACACACACACACACACACACACCTACTCACTCTGCTACCCTTTGCCTATACCATAAGGTAGTTACTGGCACCAGATACTCCAAAGCCAGCTGTTCTAAGGGTCTTACTCAATTACACTGAATGAAAGTAATACAAATGGTAATTTTGACCAAACAGCAAGGCTTTCAGGAGTGGCCACAGTGTCACCAAATAGATATAAATACTGTCAAAGGTTAAAACATTCTCTAAAAGGCCAGCCATAATGAAAAGTTTAGATATATTTAATAATAAATAATAAAAGAACATGAAAATACTAAATAGCTATTTACAATAAACACCAGAGCTTCAATCACAGGAAATATAAAAATAGTACAGATGAATAGATTCACACAGATACATAAAAACTAATTTCACCATATTTTCCTGACTGATCTGAAAGAATTACTATTTCATGGTTACTTACTAAAGCAAGGTAAGATGAAGTGGATATGTGATCCTTCTATGTCAGGTTTTAAAAATACACTGCTCTGAGACTTCAGTCTCTTCCAGTATTTTTAATTTTTGTGCTGGATAACAGAATGACATCACATCCATCTGGTCATCTGACTTTTGGATCGCATGCTACCCCCCTTTATTAGAAACTGAACCAGAGTCTCTCACATATGCATTACAATACACAGAGAGAGAGAGAGATCTTTGCTAAAATGTGTTGCAGCTTCTGAAAGTCATAAAACAATTTCAAACTTCCATCCTCCAGAGCAGCAATTAGATCACCCCCAAAGACAATACAGAAAGCTTTCTAGTACAGACATTTTGTCTTTGGCTACATTGAGACCTGTGAGATATAATCTTTATGGCCTAAATTAATTAATTTAATTTCAGGATAATTTTCTAAAAGTTAGCTGGGGCTGAGCTTAACCTCTTCTCTTCCAGTATCTTCTGTTACAATATTAATGTCAACAGTTACAATACAGTCTGACATACAGGTGTATTTCTTTCTTCTATCCAGCAGGGACCACTGTTGGTATATTTTTTTAACACAAGCAAATTTAAAATACATTTTCAACACAACCACCTGTACAAATCAGTATGATATACAAATGACATATAATTATTTTCAAAACTCCAGCTAGCTATGCTGGCATATGTTACACTGCCCTACTTCTCCTGGTATAGCTGGCAATATCTCATATCATCACAGTGACAACCAGTGGTTTATGCTGTGGGCTGAATGTTTCACTGGGGATGACTTTGCAATCACTGATTCTACCCCCCTGCCCTTTCCTTGCTAGGAGGAAGTCTACCTGAGTTGCATGTTGGACACTCTTGTATGTGATCTTGAGACTGTCTTTCTAACTGAACCATGTGTTGGCTACTATCAAGCCATAAGCCAGACAGATGTCTACAATGACCTCTCCATCTTTATTTCTGTTGCCTCACCCATGTGGACTCATGCAGTCCTCCTAGCCTGTTCTGTCTGTTCCAATATGTGCATTCAGATCACCCATTATGAACACCAATAAATGCAGTCTTGTTTTATATAGTAAGTCCTGCAACTGTTTTCTGAATGCACTCTTTTCCTCAACTATCACAACCCTGCTGTGGGGCATAAGCTGAGATTATGAATACTGTCATATCATTAGGCTGGAGTCTGATTTCCATGTGTCTGTCACTAATTCTGAAGACATCCCTCAGAAGCTTCAACCTCATCACAATTCCCATACCATTTCTACCTGTTCTCCTCCTGAGTAGTAGACTGTGGATCCCAAGCCAAGTGACACTGCTGCACTGCCCTTCCACCTTGTATCCTGGATACATTGGATGTCCAACCTCCTCTTTGCCATCATGTCCTCCACATCCAAGCCTTGTCAGCTATTTGGAATAATAGTTAAGATCTTTGGCTCCCAAGCACAAGGTAAAAGGTTTCAGTCTAAACTCCAGCCAGTGCCTGTTTGGAGTCTGCATGTTCTCTGTGGGTTCCTCACACCTCCGAAAAACATGCTAAGTGTTTCCATCTCAAACTCACCAAATAATGTAGCTGTGGGCAGCAGCACAGACTCTACAGGGGGAAGATTTATATAGAGCAATATCTTTGAGCATCTACTGTGGTGGAATGTGTCATGATAGAAGAACACAGATCAGAGACTGTGTGTTGTGGTAGGGCTAGCCACTCAGAGTAAAATATGGTTCTAGATGATTTGGTTGGTAGTGATCTGAGTCAAACCTTGTTCCACCAATCATCTGTCAAACCCCTTATACTGTTGGCAGTGATGGATTTCAAACTGTGTTGGACTGTCAAACCCCCTTACATTGGTTCACACTGGTGGGATTCAAACCCTATTTGTCTGCTACCCATCTTTCTTTACAGATGACTCTAGCTGATAACATTAGGACTGATGACTTGTAGTCACTGGGAAAAAAATGTTAGAAAAAAACATTCATTGTTTCTGGTTTGTGGTTTGGTTAACCTCTCTTTTGTTGTATTTGCATTATGTTGTGTGAGTTTGTGTGGCTTGGTTATTCTCAGCAAGCCTAGAGAGTTTAATCACTTTTTACTGGACATATCTGTGCTATGCTGATATATTTTTATCTGATCTTTAGTTAATTGTCTGCTTATATAACTGAGGTTCATTCTCTTATACTGCAGCCAGAGTGCTTGATTACATTTAACTGGGCATTTGAGTAAGGGTGATGTTTTAATCTCATCTTCATCTAATTGTCTGCCTGTATTTAGGGATTACTTAGAATGTATTTAGGACTGTTACCTCTGGCTCTGTATCCAAAATATAGTTTGTTTGTACTAATATTACCATTAGATTTGGCTTTTCATATTTTAAAGACTTATGAGAACCTTAAAACTTCAATTGTTAGGCATTTGAAGAGAGATATTTAGCACTGGCTACCATAAGTTTTGATAAACACTTTTCTAGTTCTATGTAATATATTGCATCTGCTATGTTTTGAATGTCTGCATATTTTTGAGTTTAAGAAATATACTAAGAATTATTATTTAGTAGAATATAAAACTGGTGACTGAAAATGCCCATATAAAACGGTCTAGTGAAAACCAATAAAATAATAAAAACTGTATGGGACAAGCCCACATCAATGTTATGATGAGCAATGGAAAAAGAAGCACATGGTTATCTAATGTTTTCAGCTTTTTGAAAGCCAGTCCTATGCTTTTCATTAATGTAGCAGGTGTATCCATGGAAATTCACTCTTTCTGCTCTGTTGGCGGGTGCCCCCATGACAGTCAAATACTTACCCAACAGAAAGAAGGCCTGTGACTGGCCACTATCTCCCTCTCCCAATGCCAAATTTGTTAAAAGTTCCTCAGAGCAGACTCATTCAGTCTGCTATAAGGGCTTTCTTAAACACTGTAATGAGGTCCCCACCTCCCAGTTAATGAGGGCATGGTGACAACATGAGCAGACACAGCAGCAGGATGGGTATATGTAACATGGGACCTCAATGTACCTGCAGTTTTGTCAGACTCAAGTAGAAATGTCTAAACATCAACCATCTACCTGTACTTTTAAAAAGTCTGTTGAGATAGAAAGGGCTAAAAATACCAAAATGTGCTTATTGTAGCAGACATCTTTAAAATACATTAATGCAATGATTCCAGGAAAACAACATACTTTAGTGCTACTAGAGCAAGTTATTTATTAACTAGTTTGCTGTTAAGGACCTCACATTTCTTTACTTGTTTTAATTCTAAAGGGAAAACAAATCTAGGCCTTCACCCCAAAACAAATGGTGAACTCCATTTTCCCTTACTGATTTGATTTGTCCCTTATTTTTATTTTCAGCCAATCTGTGGAATCTACTTTTTTACAGTGAATCTGGCTAGCATTTTAGTTATGCACTTTTGGCAGGAAAGGTTCTTTCCTTGGTTGTTCTTAATTTTTGTTTTTGTTTTAATGAAATTCTCTCCAAAAATGCCTTAGATATATAAACATTCATATAGAATGCTAGAGAAGCTTCTAGCTACTGAAATAAAGCATCCAGTGAACATTAATGCATTGTGGTCCGGACTATCCTCACTAAAACACTTATGGCAGCCACAGCACAACAACCATCGGTAGCAGAGCCAGTGCACTACAGATACCATTTCTGGCCGTGATACCCATACATAGTCCTAAATGTGTAGGAATGAAGGGAGCAGAACAGGATTGATGCGAACACATTAGACATGCTTTACAAATGAGGGTGGAACATGAAAGTGCATGGTAGAAGGGAATACACAAAGCGTAGTTAATAAACAAATTTTAAGAATCAGTGCTATAAGACAACAATGTGTATGTGCATCAAATACTTGGTAATATCACAGTAAAGAAAGACCTCTCTCATAAGTACTATCTATCCCTTACAAGTTACTGTCTTCAGCAAAATGTGTAACCTATTTACTCTAGCGTTAAAATGTATGATAACATATATATTCTCAGTGACATGCTAAGTCTTGCAAAGATATAGTCAGGTTGCCATATAACCAAACTGATATTTTACTGCTCACCTTTCCATGCTTAATTCTGGGCAATTTCTTTGTAATATGTAGTACTGCATCCATTAGTAATATACATATGTAAGACACAGTTTGATGCAGTATATTTGGAACTTTGCAACAAACCAGGGTTAGCACAACAGTCTCCATCTACAGGGGCTTCCACTACGAGTGGACAAAAGTAAAAGCACCAAGGATTGGAATCCCCAAACTGCATTCACCGAAAACATCTTGACAAAAAACACCTTTCTAAGTATTTTTTGAAAGGGGCAAGTGCCACTGCATCCCCCTGAACTTATACCAACTCTACAGTTGCACCAACTCAAAGCAGGGGCAAATTTCCCTAGAAAGGTAATCACTATTCACACAACCCTCATACAGTGATTTCTTATGGAGGAACTCAGATTGTCAACGAGTTGAAGCTCTTGCAGTCAAAGTTCGAGAACTGAAACTTACTTCAATACTAGGATAAACTCTGCAGGGACATCAGAAACACTTTGTCTGTGTTAGTGGCTCATCAGGGAACACTCCTCCATTTCATGCTGACAGCTCAGCAGACTGGGGTTCTATGACCACACCAAATGTTTTGATTTATTTTTCCAGTACTGATACTGCACTGCAGCATATGGGGGGATGGTGCTGGACATAAGTGTGTTGCTCTTCAGATGAGATATTAAATTGATGCTCTATCTGTCTGAGTTGATGCTAGCTTGAGTGGATATAAAAGATCCCAGAGTTCTTAGGAATGTTTTATTATCACAAGGCTACACATCATTTCATTTATATACACATTCACATAAAAAAAAAAAATCTCATTGAACAAAAAAGGAGCACATACAAACAAGACTTTAACTTACCAAAAGAAAAAAAATATACACCATTTTCTATTTTATAATCTCATCCACCCCAACTTTTTTGCTAAAACATCTTTTTATATTTATTTATTTATTTATTTAACATTTGTTTATCGGGAAAGTCCGAATGGGCCAGAGCCCATTTTCAGAGCAGGCCCGGAGAGAAATTCTCCAGACGTAGGTCTTTGGAATGTGGGAGGAAACTGAAGCACCTGGAGGAAACCCATGTGAACACAGGGAGGATATGCAGACTCCACACAGAAGACACCCCAGCCGAGAAATGAACTGAACAAGAGTTCCTCTTGCTGTGAAGCAACGATGCTAACAGTGTACCACTGCACCACTTACTTTGTTATATAACTATTTATGTATTCTTTTCTAGAAGAAATAAATTTTACCCATTTATCCACTTACTCTTTCTTCCCTCTTTTTACTCTGCATGTAATACCATATTCTTTTTAATCTTTTTAAAATATTCTTAACTAAATTCTCTAATCTCCCGAAAATCTTTATTTTTTTCCTTTTCAAAAACACGTGTTCTGCTGTGTCCTCTATCATGCACAAACCCTAAAACCTCTCTTCTTGTACTTTATACTTCATGTTTCATTTCATGAGTAGTTTTTCTAATATTACCTGTCATGAAAACCATTTGTTTTGTGTCACTTTTCAAACCTTCTTTGCCTTTCTTCTATTGCTTCTTTCCCATGGAAATACCAACACATTTTCTTTTGATATTGTCCGATATCGTTCACTTTCTTACAGTAAATTTCATTCACATTTATGTTGACCAGCTTTACATACAGATTCATTTTCTTTTGTTCACAAAATCTTTCACACAGACTTCTACATACTTTTACATAACAAATGTCCTATTAATTCTTCCCTTTCTTTCTTTATCACTACTCTTAATACCCAAATCAAAGGAACAGATGCCAAATATATGAATGGAGCCATTAAACCTAAACTGTTATTTTCAAACTGTTATAAATTATTCTTCTATTTTTTTCAGGTTAAGTCAGAGTTCCAGAAAAAAATAAACTAACTCCCACTCTAATTTCCTGGGTAATATATCCGTATTCCCCATGTCAGCTAACTTTCCTAAACCATACGTATTAATCATGCCTACTTTGTTTCTCATGGACTTATGAAATGTTTTCCTCCACAAAGTAACCGTGTATATTTTGTCGTACAGCACTTCTTTCCACTGTTTCAAGCATGCTTCCTGTCTTTATTACCTTATAGCTAGCACACCATGTTTATCATTTCCACTGCCTGAGTGACATTTACCAAAGCCTTCTCTACTTGGGAGGTGACCTGGGAGGTGGAAGGATAAGGCTTTAGAAACCCCTGGAGAATGGTACTAGCAAAGTCTGCCCTAGACCTTGAAAAGGAATCCAGTTTGTAGTGTTTTGTGAAGGTGTGAATAGAGGACCATGCTGCTGACTCTAGAATGCTTCTAAAGTCCACTCCCTTCCAATATGCCATCGGAGAGGATAAGGCCCTAGTTGAGTGAGCCTTAACCTTGCCTGGAAGAGATTTATCATGGTGGGAGTGACAGAAAACAGTTTGCTTACAGACAGGCTGGCCTTTCTTAGCCCCATATTGCATACCAACAGCTGTTTAGTATTCTGTTAAGATAGTACCTGAGCTGTCTATGTGCATCCAAGATCTGTAGAATCTTTGTTCCTTGTTTTTTGGATAAGGATAGAACAATGGGAGATTGATGACTCAATTCAAGGTACATTCAGAAACACCTTTGGCAAGAATAATGGATTAGTGAGTAACCCAACACTGGCCTTGTTTAAAATCCTATTGGTTTGGCCCACCATGAAAGCTTGCAGCTTAGAGACTCGCCTTGCAGATGTCACAGCAATGAATAAAACAGTCTTCCAAGTTGTTGTTGTTGTTGTTGTTGTGTCTTTCGGCTTTTCCCGGTTAGGGGTCGCCATAGCAGAACTCCGGTCTGCTAATGACTGACAGTAGATTTTTATGTGCAGAGTTGCCAGCCCTGACGCACAACCTTCAACGAAGGTACACCCATTCACGCATGTCTCCACACAGAAAACAGTCTTCCAAGTAATGAACCATAAATCAGCCTGTGAGAGCAGGTTCAAAAGGAGATAAGGTCAATTTTGTAAGAACAAACCTGAGATCCTAGGGAGGTGGAATTTGCTTTCAAGGGGGTCTCACTGCAACATTCCTTTCATAAACTGACCACAAAAAGAGAGAAAATAGGGTGATTCCTGGGCAGACAATGTGAGATGGCCACAAGATGCACTTTGATAAAACCATTTACAAATCTCTAAGTAGCTCACACGAATATTTCAAAACTGGAGGGGATGAAACCCTATCAGGGCCTCTGTTATTGGCTAGGCACCACCTAGAAAACCTCTTTCACTTGTAGACATAAGATTTTCAAGTCGCAGGTTTTCTTGTCTTCTTAAATTCCTGCTGCACATCCTCATAGAAGAGATGCTTAAAAGGTATCAAAACAGAATCATCCAGACTGTCGACTGCAATTGCTCTGACTGGGATGTACCATTCACTCCTGATGCTGTGTGTGCAGATCCAGTCTGTGAGGAAGCTTATGGTAATTACCCTTGCCCGATTCCATTAAAAGGTAGAACCAGCTTTACCTGGGCCAAAAGGAGGTTATCACAATGATTATTGGTAATTCTTTCTGAATCTTTAGAAGTACCTTGGGAATCATTAGATAGGGTGGAAATGTATACACGAACATTCCTGACTATGGGAATGATACAGCATCTGTCTTCCAAGCATGGCTGCAAGGATGCCTTGAATATAATTTTTTCAGTTGTCTATTTTTAAAGGAGGTTAACAGATCTACTTGAGGTGTTTCCCACATCTGGGTCAAGTCCTGTAAGACTCTGCATGGAGCTTCCATTCATGAGGGTCTGTCCAGGATCTACTTAGTCTGTCTGCCACTGTGTTTTGCTCTGACTGACTGTATGAGGTGTGAAGAGTCAGAGAATGCTAGTGAGCCAGCTCCTAGGCCATTATTGCCAACCATCAGAGAGAGTATGACCTTGTACCCCCCTTGCTTGTTCAGGTATCACATCATGGAAGTGTTGCCTGTAACCACTAGAAATAGTTCCAGAGTCCATAAGTGGTGGAGGATATTTAAGGCATGAATAACTGCCAACATCTCTTTTATGTTTATGTGCTTTGGCATGTCCTGAGGACCCCACAAGCCTTGCACTTGAACTCCCACAGACACTGCTCCCACTCAAAATATGAAGAGTCCATCTGGACAGATTGGACTGGGGTCTAAAGAGAGAGAGAGAAAGGGAGTCCTAGACTGCAAGACAGCTGATCCAGGGGTTTGGGTTTGGCATAATGGTTAAGGTGTTTACCTCATGAGCAAGAGCTACATACTTTGATTCTTAATCAGAAAAACTGGTTAGACTTAAAATGGCCCACAAAGACTGCTACCCTATTACTTACTTATGCATCTATGATATATAATACATTTTCAGGGGGATCCCTGGTAGTCTAGTGGTTAGGATTTGGTGGTCTCGCTGCCATGGCCCAGGCTCAATTCCCAGTCAAGAAATTTCAATGGACTTTTCTATAGGCTACTGAGGGGCAATTTGTGCCTAACCTACAATGCATCCTCCTATCCAGCAATGATGAATCAGCTACACATTAGCAAAACAAGCAGCACTAGAATTACCCACTCTAAGGATCTAAACCTCATCTGTGACATAAACAAAACATGGTAGAGGAGCAGGTGTGAGTCTTAGAGATTAGCACTTATTTGGTTCAGACTCACAATTCATGTGAAACAGAACTCTTCCCTAAGCCTATTCAAATGCAATTTGGACCAATGTATGGGAAACTGCAACTTCTCCCCTGGCTTGTTGCCTGTGGACCTTACGGACAAGGAGAGTTTGTAGATGGTCTAAGGCACATGCATACACCAAAGCCATTCTAGTCAATAGGCACTAAAAAATGAGAAAATTGGGGCATGAATGGCTAGGCTTTAAAAGGCTCTAGGGCCATTAGCCTAGTAACATCCGATGATCATATGATCCCAACACCATTGCAATTCCTGTTTCACAAATCCCAGTACTAGCACCTGGAAATCCAAAAGATAAATGTGCTGAGTCCAACAATTCTTCAAGTACTATTGATTTTTTTCTCATGTGTAGTCTGGATAGTGGAATCATTAAGATCATTAATGCCATGAGCCCTAGAATTTTGAGGAACTGTCTTGCTGAGGCCATATCTAAAAGAAATAAATCCAAGAAAATGCCATGAAAGTCAGAAATTCATCTTCTGGCAGGAAGACCATCCTTTCAAATGTGTCTATCCAACACCCGCAGGAAAACAATTTATTGAGAGGGAGTGAGGAAGGACTTTTGAAGGTTCAAATTGTAGCCCAGGTGGGAAAGGAGGGATGCAACCTTGTCTAAGGACTCTAAGCACCTGAATAAAGAATCTGCACAAATCAGCAAGTCATCTAAATAGGAATAAAATTTAAATGCCTAGGGCTCTGCAGTTGGAAACCACTGAGGCCAGACACAATGTAAAAACTCAAGGTACAATAGATAGCCAAAAGGGTAATGCAGAAAACTAATAAGGCAAGCCATACACAGGAAATCTGAAAAATATCCTGAAGTTTGGAACAAATGGAATATGTGCCCATGAGTTCTAACGCCACCATGAAAGAGTGGTCTGGAAGCAACACTAGGACTAATTGTAAGGGGATCATTTTCAATTTCATAACTTTTACAAAGGTGTTTAAATAGGACAAATTCAGGATGGGTCACCAGCAGTTTTCCTTTTTTTGGTACCAAAAAGATTATAACAATAAGTGAGAAGGTCACTGAAAAAACAATCAGTAAAAACAAAATGAAAACTCCAGCAAAGCTAGAACCATCACTGAGTGACCTCCAAAACCTCTTGTATTAGAGGCACATGGGATATATGCAAATGACCCTTATGAACATCAAGTGTTTCAGCTAATTGGTGATTCTGAATGCCCATTTTTTTTTGTCCATTAAAATGACAAAACAAGTCATGGGTATTCAGAATCACCAGTTAGCTGAAACACCTGATGTTCATAAGGGTCATTTCAATATATCCCATGTGCCTCTGATACAAGAGGTTTTGGAGTTCACTCAGTGGAGATTCTAGCTTTGCTGGAGTTTTCATTTTGTTTTTATCAAAAAGATTATGGAATAAAATTCTTTGCCACTGTGTATCAAAGGCACTGGTTCTACGACCCCTGCTTGTACCACGTGATGGGGTGCTGGAGGAAATAACACTGATTGGTCTGTTGGGTGTGGGGGAATTCCACTGAAACAGGGATGATTTTCTGTCCACGACCAAGTGTATCCTCTTCAAATTATTCTCAGAACCAATTTGTCTGGGACTATTTCTGGCCAGGCTGCAGGGTTGAGAGAGAGCCTGGGGAAAGAGGAAGAGAAAGAAGGGCAGAAGGGTGGTAGGACTTCTCTGTGACTTGGCATAGTCATTCCTTTGCAGTAGACCGATCCTTTTGTGGAATGGAATCCATCTTATTTGGATTTGAATATTTGTCCTCTTGCCACTTTCTTTTGGCTCCCTGACTTTTGTTTGGTTGGGATTTTTGTCAGTTCTGCCCCTTGAAGATGCCTTGTTTCCAGAGAACTTGGGTACATGAAACATTACAGATACCGCATACATTAATTTCCATCTATCACTGTTTGAGAACCAAACACCAATAAAGAACTTAAAAATACATTCAAAATTTCATCTTTTAAATCAGAGAAGTTTTGATTACTTAACCAAGCATACCATCTTAATACAATAGATGAAGCAGCCTGTATCTGCAAATTCAAACATACCTCTCAAAGAATATTTTGATAACTGAGTCAAATTATAAACAATTTCATTCATATAAGACTTTTTCTCTGCAGGTAAGGGTGCAGCAAAATCATCCAAACTGTACACACTGTAAAATAAATTTCCATCTACAATTTAAGATTCTAAAGGCAATATATTACTAGCAAGAGACATCATTTTGCCCTGAAGATATAACCATTTTTCCTCTTTAACAGGGCCTGTTGACTTAGATAAAGCCAAGGAATTTTTATTTTAGCAGGCAGCTGGGGAGACTGCAGCTGGGTCAGCACTTAAGTGAGAAAAGAAACTTGTCATATCTGAGAAGGCTATATTTTCTCTGAGCGTTTTTAGGGACTGAGAGAATTGATAGTGATGTCCTGCAGGCAGCTTTATAAACATCTTCCAAGGCTGGTAAGAGAGAGGGGATAGCCAAAGAATTCTGCAACTATCCTCTATAAGGTCACATACCCTGTCTAGCTCTGGGGTAGATCCTGACTGCCCCCAAACAAAAGTATCACTATATGAGGAAAAGTGAAGACTTGTTTGGACTTAAGCTTAGGTTCACCTTACGAAGAATTAGAGTGACTAGACTCAGTGTCTGTTAGTAAATCACCATTGTGTTCATCAAATTTTTTATAATTTTTTTACATTTTTTTATATTGTTACATTACTGTTACTTAGTCATTTTTGATAAACTTCTGTGTTGAACTTGTGTTATCTTTTGTGGAGATTTTCTCCCCGGGCCTCTGCTGAAAAAAGGCTCTGGCTCAGTCGGACATTCCCGGTTAACAAATGTCAAATAAATAAATAAAATTCCTCATCCTTCCCTGAAACAAGCGAAAGGCTTCTAGCCAAACTAGCAGTACAGCAATGCATGGGAAACGACCACCAGAATTAGTTGTCTACAGAACAATCTTAACCAATGAAACAACATCACCTTATAAACAGTTATAATCTAATTATCAGATATATGATGAAGCTACTGCTTCTTTTTCATTTCGTTGTAAATACTGACAGAAATAAAATATTAAAATAAATAATATTAAAAAAGCAGAAAAATAGAGAGCGAATAATAAAACTAATAAAATAAGAAGAAGGGGCCCCAAATGGGGCTTATCTGAGCAGTAAGCCAGAAAAATGATCAACGGATCCTGTGAAGAGTCAGATGACATTTTTCTTTGAGCAACGGATCCTGTGAAGAGTCAGATGACATTTTTCTTTGAATGTCAGTAAAAGACTGACTACTCACTTCCTGTCACAGATGAAGGCTTCCCTCCCTGGATATGCCAATCAGCTGTCACAGGAAGAGGAAGGCTGGGGAGTCTGAACTTTTGAAAGCTGGCCAGAGCTGGGTTACTTGGTCAGATAACCCAAAATGCCACTGAGGCAATGGGAATGATGAACTTCGCAGGTCTCCCTACAATCCCATCTGTTGCATCCATGATTTCAGTATCTGTTTTCTTAATTAAAATAGCAGTTCTGGGACACTTCTCCTGTTTAAAATGACAAACTAATTATTTTCCTCCCACAATCTACACATTTTGTTTTGATCTTCTCTTTATCTATAAATGTAATAACCTTCAGGCATAATGCTCGATTCCATCTCCTTGCATCATTCATACATAGCTAATCTTCTTAAATCACTTTTTAGACTGGCCAGATATTAACAACTAAATATTAACATTAACCCTTTACTATTTATATAGTTCCCCTTCACATATTTAAAATTCATTTTTCTATGCCATAACTAGCCCCTATTAATTTTACTTCCTCTTTCTCTGACAGTGTCTCTATCTTATGCTTTTTTCCTTCATCTGTTTCTAAAACAATAAATCTGTTTTCTAATATTATTTTTCCTTCCTTCTGTATAATTCATGCACCACTTTTTCTTGTCTCATTTTGATTCTCCCTTCTTCCTTATTTGATTAATTTCCTTCTTTTTCTCCCCTTCATCTACCTCACTCATCCCACAACCTTGTATTTCATGCCTTTCCATCAGTGTTCCTCCTATTTATATCACCTTATCCACCCTAATTATTTTCATTCTAATAACAAAAACAGTCAATTTCTAGATGTCTCTCCTTCCCACAGTCCCTACACATTATTTTACATTTTTTACTGAATGTCCAATTCCCCAATTTGTCTGCATCTTATTTAAGTACAGTCCTGCAAAAATAGCACTTGTTTGGTTGTCCCTAAATATCTTATATTTTCTTTTTTTTTCAATTCATAACAGCATTCAAGTGATACCCAAACCTCCCATGCCAGAGTCCATACCTTTATCTCATCCATTTATTTATTTTATTTTATTTATTTTATTTTACATTTGTTGACCGGGATAGTCCGACTGGATATATGTCCATTTTCAGCGGAGGCCCGGGGAGAAAAGCTCCAGGACAAATTTCAACAGTTTAACAATAATAACAAACAGACAATACACATTTTTGATATGTACAAAAATAGAAGACAATATCATTATAGGTTCATAGATTCATAGATTAGTACTAAGCTAACTGCCCTTGCGAGCCATTTTAAGCCTAGCCAATTATCCCTTGTGAGACTCAAACGCTGCACTTTGTGTTTGTAAGGCAAACACCTTAACCATTAGGCCACCCTCCCAACCCAATCATTGATAAAGATTAACCCTTATATAAGATATAAAGAGAGAGTAGGTTAATAGTAAAATTGAATAAACAACTAACTTAATATGAAGTTTGAAGTTAGCCAGGCTTGTTACAGTGGCAAAGCCAGTTTATAGCCAGATGTTGTTTAAGTCTGATTTTGAATTCAGTTAGAGAAGAGAGCAATGTAATTTCAGCTGGTAGTAAGTTCCAGATTCTGCCAGCAGTGTTAGCAAAGAGGAAGTCACCAGCTGCATTACAGGTTTTGATAGTTTGAATTAGCAGCTTATTTGAAGTTTGTAGTTGTCTTGCGTTGCGTCATAAGGGGTGATAATATTTTTTAGGGCAGGTGTATTATCAGGATATAGAAGAATTTTCATGGCCATGATCAAAAGGTTGAACTGGATAAGGTTAGGAAGTTCAAGCCAGTCCAGTTGTAAGAGATTTATACAGTGGTGTGTTCTAAAAGGCAGGCCAGTGGCAAACCTGGCTATGTGATTGTAACAGGTGGAAAGTCTGTTAAGAACAGATTTATTTACATAGGAGAGAAGGGGAGAGGCATATAGAAGAGTTATGAGTAAATGTGTGTGGGCAATGGCAATCTTAGAAGGAGGGGTTAAGAAGGCTTTTATTCTGTATAGTGACCCAAGTTTTTTATTGATATTTTTAATCACTTGGTTCACGTGTAGGTCAAATTTTAGGTTGTTATCAATAATGACACCCAGAAGTTTAGTGGAGGGATCAGGGGTGATAATTGTCCCATCTTTTGCTTTTATGGTGAAGGTAGAAGATTTTTGTGTGGGTGTGAATAGCAACGTTTTGTTTTTTTTGGGATTTAGCAACAATCGACATTCAGAGAGCCAATTTTCTATGATATTAAAGGTAGACTGGGTTGAACACTTCAGGTCTTCTGGAGATGTAGCTGAACAAATCAGGGTGGAGTCATCTGCATATTGGATGCAGCTGACGTTAGGGATGACAGTATGAAGGTTGTTAATAAAGATGGAAAAGAGAAGGGGCCCAAGTATGGAGCCTTGTGGGACTCCTAAGGTGGTAGGTAATAGCATGGAGAGCTTATTCTGCCAGAGAACAGCCTGTTGCCTCCCACTGAGATAAGATGTAAACCACTGAAGGGCTTTGAAGTTGAGCCTATAAGTCTGCAGGGTGTGAATCAGAAGTTGATGATCCACCATGTCAAAGGCCTTAGAAAGATCCAAAAAGAGGGCAGAGGTTATGTGACTATTGTTACGGTTATTATTTATGATATTGGTAAAGGCTAGGAGGGCAGAGGTTGTACTATGATGTGGACGGAAGCCATGCTGGGTATCAGCATCAGTATCCAGCATTTATTTCACTTCAAAGATTTGTTGATATTGTGAAAAAAAATAACCTTAACTCACTTTCATTCAGTTTGGTGGTTCTAAACTGCAGTTAACTTTCTTTGAAGCTACATGTTCAAGCTAAATTACAGAACAATTTTATTGACCTCTGAGGGTGGTTTCCTGATGATAAGCTCTTAATCAACCCCAAGAAAACTAATGTAATAATCTTTGGAACTACTGAGAAAGTGTCTTCAACCCCACACTCCTTGTATTGAAGGACAACCAACACAACAACATTCCTAATGTCCAGGAGCAGAAATATCTTGGACTGACACTTGACCTACCACTCTCCTTTATGACTCACACAGACAAAAATCATTGATGAAGTTTTAGTGCAATAAAAACTCTGCAACAGAATCGCACACCAGCTTTTGCCTATTGCCTGGAATGCCATTATCAAAATTATTATACTTACAAAACATGAATATGGTTGGCTTTGCAAGATCTGCATTCCTCTTACAAAACTCAGAATTTATACATCACGCAAAACAAAATATTAAGATTCATCCTTTTAGCAGATCACCTAGTACATCAATGAATACTTCCTAATGACACCATCTGGCTATCAGTAATTGAGAGGTCTACCTTTCTTTTTGGCACTGTACTGTTCCATATCTTACACTTGAGCTACCCCCCCCCCCCTTAAAATACTCATATTTATACACCAAAACTATACCCTGACAACTTTCCAGAATTATAGACTTCCCTTCATTGATCTATGCTTCAAACCTGCTATTGTGGAAAGAGCAATCTCTACACTAGGTCCTGCCATTTGGAAACACCTTTCTTCAGAAGTAAAAATGCAAGGTACAGTTGAGGCCTTTAAACATGCTCTCAGAAACCATCTTCTCAAAGCATCCCAGTGCAGCCACTACTGTGACAGTGGTTCTTACCAGGTAACATTTTAAGCTATCAATACTGGACATATTAATGTCATTGTACATGTCTCCTTATGTGTCACTCTAAATATTAACTGAAGTGTTCCATATTGTATGTATATAGATAGGAAGACAGGTAAATACATGCATGGGGAGATTTAGGTATGTGCATAACTCATGTTGTTTGCCAAAGCATTACTTTTCTCTAATCATGCGCTTCATTCTACGCTTTTTCTCTATTTTATATTGTATGTGTACTGATGCTCACTGAGCCCAGGTCATGACTCAAAAGGAACGAGAGACAAGCCCACCTACCTGGTGGAGAAAAATTAATTAAGCAAGTAAGTAAGTAAATAAATAAATAAACCTTGCAAATTGACTAATTTGGGGTAAGTCAATTTAAGATATGATCTGAGTTGGGTGTATGTCATAAGATCATAGGATCATACGAAGTTACTAGGCTAATCGCTCAAGGATGCTTATAAGCCTAGCCAAATGTTACCCTTGCTACCATGATCAGCACCTATTGTCCCTGTCCAAGAGAGGCACAGGTGGAACACCCATGGTGAATTTATGGTTACCCATCCAACTGTCCAGATTGTGTTTGAAGAGGATCAAAGAGGTGCTTTTTTATGTGAAGTGGGAGTCTATTCCAAAGGTGTGATAACCTCTGGGAGAGAAATCTGTCCTTCCAGCAGGTTCTATTGATATCACATACTAGGTTTAGGTCCTTAGACCGAGTAACCCATGTGCCATTTGCCTTGCAGATATGCAGCATTTCCAATAAAGCGGAGTCAGAAATCACCTTATATGCAAGGCAGCGATCGCCTCTGAGTAGTCTGTATGAAACCAAATAAAGTGACAGTGATTTCAGCCAATCCACATAGAATAAGCTGAAGAATAACTGCTGAAGACCTTGAATTTTCTTTGTGAGGAACCTTTGTGGTCTCTCCAATTGCTGCAGAGGCTTTGAAGGTACGTGCCAGAAGGGGCTTTGTACTCAATTATTGGCCTAATGAGAGTACAGGGAGGTGATAACTTCACTTTTTCTCAAGGCAATGCCCTTACTGTTAGAAATCCTGCATCTAAAGAAATCCCAATCCCTGCACACCACCCACTTCAGAGACCTCAACTTCATTACCACAATCAACAGAACATGGTGGAGGGACAGGTTCATAACACAGAGACTGCACATGCTATGGAATAGACTTCCCATACATGTCAAGCAGAGCACCTCACTGGCCCTCTTCAAGAGAAATCTTGAGTGGATGGGAAATAGAAAATTCACCCTGGGGATCACTCCAGTGGCTCTGCTCGACAGAGGCACTGGGAACTAAGGTCAGGTGGCACAATGCCAGGGTAATCCTATGGGTTAGGCTTGTAAAGGCTCCAGAGCCATTAGCCTAGTACACACCTATGAACCTTATGAGGTGAGCAATAAAGAATGCCCTTCTTACCACTCTGCAGACATGGAGATCAAAGGCAAGGTTGCTGTCAACTTGAGTGCCCAGATCTCTCACCACCGAGTGCGTACATAGGGTATTTCCATTGATGTAGAAATTTGCAGGAAAATCGCTCTTGCCGAAAGGGATGATAATACATTTTTTACATTGAGTTTGAGGCCATGTCTTTGACACCGATCATTTGTTTGCGTAAGACCTTCTTGAAGGATGTTGACATTGTTTGGAAATTCTATGACTGCACCCAGTTTGTAGTCCTCAGCAAACTTTGTTAGCCATAGTCCCTCAGTTTTAGCCAGTACTTCAATGATATAGATTCCAAACAGTAGAGGTCCCAGGACCAATCCCTGTGGAACACCACTTTTAATGGGTCTGCTGTTGCAGGTGAGTTCCCCTATTTTGACTGTATAGGTTCTATCAGACAGCTTTTTCACATCCCACCTTACGATATAAGGGTCGATGTCTAGCTGGGAGAGTATGTCAATGATGCCTGAGTGAGGGATAGTGTCAAATGCCTTGGACAGGTCTAGGTAGGCTGTATGCACAGATTTCCCCTTGTCCAGGGCCCTTGTGATTGTCTCAAAGAAGTCCACCAAGTTTAACAAGCATGATCTCCCCTTGACAAATCCAAACTGGGTAGGATCTAGTGTTTGGAGGTTGCATATATGTTTGTTGATAAGGTCCATAATGATTCTCTGCATGGCCTTGCAGATAAGGCTATTCAGGCTAATAGGTGTGTAGTTCTCGGGGTCAGGAGAAGCACCACCTTGTGCAGGGGGACAACAGTGGCTGTTTTCCATTCAGCTAGTATGAAGCTGGTGCTTAGACTTTACAAATGAATAGAAGCTCAGAATGAATTAGCTGTGATGTTTAACAAATGTAAAGTTGCATTATCTTAACAATATAACTATATACAGCAATACAACTAAATCATTCTAAACACACACACAGAGTAAAAACAAGCTGAGGTTAATAAGCAATACTTTAGGTACCGATACAGTAAGTCAGCAATGTGTATGTTCATAAATACTTGGCAACATCACAACATCATATTTTTTTTTTATTTAACATTTGTTGACCGGGAAAGTCCGACTAGGTTCCACAGATCCTGTTTTCAGTGGAGGCCCGGGGAGAAATGCTCCAGAAGCATGTTTTTAGAATGTGGGAGGAAACCCACGCGAATGCAGGGAGAACATGCAAACTCCACACAGAAGGCAACACCAGCCGAGAATCGAACCGGAGAACCTCTTACTGTGAGGCGACAGCATTAACCACTGCACCACTGCGCCGCCCGATCGCTCCATATCTCTCATAAGTACTAAGTATCCCTTACAAGTATTGAGTGCAACAGCATATATAAATTAGTTATATTAGTATTAAATATATGCTAACATTTTTTCATGACATCCTGAGTGACATGCTATGTCCTGGAAATAACCAATCAGATCGTCATCCATTTGGATATCAAACAAACAAAATAATTTTGATTTTCCATATGTATTTCCAGTCAATCCTTTTATAGTATGCAGTCTTATGTACATCAATAATATATGTACATAAGACATATATCGATGCAGTATATTTGGAATTAAGGCGAAGAGTTCAGGAGAATAAACCTTGAGGCTTAGTAACGGGTGTCCTTCTGTAATGTTTGATCTGACTGAGTCTCATCTCCACCTGCATGCTGTTTAACTCCAAGAAGTTCATTTAACCAGAACAGTACTCTTAGTTTGTTCAGAAATGAATAAAAATGAAATAAACATTATCTCCTTTTAGTATAGCTCAGTTATTGCAGATAATGTAATAATGAAAGCAAGTATCTGGAAAGTTTTTTTATCTGTGCGACAAGGTGCAATTTCTCATAGCTCTTACAAATTACTGCCTCACTAACAAATGGATTTAATGGGGTTCCTAGAACTGTTTTTTTCTAAAACACCTGCTGTGAGTGGTCAACATCATAAACCTGCTGCTGTTCAGTGTGAGTTGTTCTACTTTTGTGTCTTTATAAGATATTGTCATTTATGCACTAATTAAGGTAGTTACTTTTGTTAGCAGTTTCTCATAATGATTTTCTAATTTCTCCTACAACCAAGACAAAATAATATAGAATAAAATCAATGGAAATGGACTATGACATCAACTAAGAGCTAACTAGCCCACCTACTCTACTGATTCTATACCTCTTGGTCAAAATACAAATCTCATTTATGCACTGCCTAGACCTTGCCCCCAAACTCTGACCTACCATTTACATTCATTCTTCATATCCATCTCTATCTAACAGCATACTCTCTCATCATAAAGAATGTTCAATGCATTCACATCCCTTTTTGAGAATGCAGTGTCACATTTCCACAATAATCTTTGACAACCTGGTTTTATGTATCTCTTCTTATGAAAGATGATACCTTTCTGGACTTTACTGAAATTTGCTTGATGTACGTAACATGTTTTATCATGGTTTTATTCTCATTCTGGTCCTTAATGGCATACAGATTATATTTCATTAATACGTGTTGGTCTAACTGCCTCAGTGCAGACAATGTAACTGTTTACATAAGCTGTCAGCTGCTTCTGTTCAGCATGGACTTATGAGAAGGCAATGGTGGTTCAGTTCATAAGTAGTAATAAACAGTTATGCCCCTGCCTTTTATTGATGCAGGTTCTAAACTGGCACCTACAGCTAATGGCAAAGGCACGTGCTTAGGAAAGAGTCAATGTGGTAAGGTAATCAGTACCAGCAGCATGAATTGCAGCACTCTCAGTCAAACCCTACTGATTCTTACTACTGACTGTCACCTACATCCATAGGTTTTCTCTGGTTAAATCACAGAAATGCAAATGTGCCAAGTGATGATAGCCCCAAAACATGTCTGTATACATTGATAAAACATTAACATAGCATTCAATTTTCAGTATGCAAAATATAGCTGCCATTTCATATTAATTTATTTTGACAAACAAGACCTTTATTTTCTTTCAGTTATACTGTACCATATTTTATTTATGCTATTTATTTCTACTATATACACCATAACAAAAAATCGGCAAGATCAAATTTAGTCACTCCATTTTTGCACCTCAACCCTCCCAGCCTAAGGGCTAAGAGCTCATGAGGTTAAACATAATCAAACCATATCAAACTTTCCATGAGAATTATGCACAGTAGAACATTCTAGTAACCTCAACTCAAGAAGACACATACATATTGAGTGGTGCCTCTCATTCTGTAACTAAAGATTTATTTTTATTTTTTATTTATTTTAACTGGGTAAGCCTACTGAACACAAGTGACCCTTTTCAGGGGTGACCATGGAGCACTATGTGATTAACTGACTTACTCAAATTAACACAGCAGGCAAATAGAGGCTGTGGGAATAAAATCCTGATGTATAAAAAGTAGCTACTTTATACCCTTAATCCTCCGCACTAACAGCAAGACATTTCCATTCAAACTTCTGAAAAGTAGCTATATGTTTTACCTTACCACATGTTACCATACTGTACAATATGATAGAATGCCATACCATGCTAAACTGTGCCATGCCATACCATACCATACAATACCATCCCATTCCACAATGTTCCATACCATGCCATACCATACAATACCATACTATACAATACCATATTTTTCCATACCATACTATATCCATGATACCAAACAATAGCATATTATACCATAGCATTCCACAACTTTCCATACCATGCCATGTTGAATCATACCATACTGTACTGTACCATACCATATCATACCATACCATACTATTACAGATTTATATAGTAAAATATCCATAATACACTATAATCACAATTCTTAACACACCTATGCCTGATAAAAAGTATGTAAGCCCTACAGGCTGTCCCTAAATGTTATTTCTCTTTTATTCAGCTTGCATATTGTTATATTTTGTAAACTATGAAGTGTTATTTCCATTAAAGTTCTAAACAGGCTTTAATAGCTTCTCAGAAGCACTGACCATACGCTAGTTGGTGCTTATCTTTTTAAATTTCCTATCTGAGCCCTTTGTACCATGGAAATTATTTTCCAACTGATCTGAGCATTCACTTATCTATCAATAGCATGGTTTTGAAAAAATGATTCTGTTTGACCCACACCAGAAAATAATGACAAATTCTGCACTTTCTTGGGAAAATAAAATATATGTATGGATACACACAGACATACAAACACTCATGATAGCTATGGATAGATAGCAATGGACATACAAACAAAGAACTAGCCATATACATCTATAGTTTTATGACTTCAGGGTTTTCTCAAAATGTCTGTAACATGTTAACCCAAGTTATGGAAAGCCTGTCTGTTTTGCTGTGTAACTCATCTTGTACTTTGGCACCCAGGCCGAGCCTGCACATGGACATTCTTGTCAGAATTCTACCCTGGTAAATATATATAAATAAATACATAAATAATAAGATATTCATAATGCACAAAATAACTTTTAACATTTTCTAAACAGCAGCCTACAAACAACCAAAAGTAGAGCAGTCAAAACCTAAACTATTTTAAACTTACCTAGTCTTGATTTTTTTCTGCAATGAGTAAACTGCATTAGATGTGACAGAGTGAACCTGACCTCATTATATACATTCACAGAAACAACTGACTGCCTTCCTATTGCTGTGCTTAATTTGTGGATAAATCTGCTTTCATTCCATGTTAATCCAGCACTGCGAAGAACCCAAACACAGGCCCCGGCCTGCATAATAAAGCTCTCATTTACAAGAATAGCAGCATGGTCTTGACACGCAAAATTTCTGACATTAGTTTGACCCCAACATTTCTCATCAAGCAGTATTTCTTTATTCTGTACAAGACAAAATAATTACATCACAAACTATCACCACAGAACAGTTGTTTATGGTCACAAGACAGTCCAACTATAAAAAAACTATCAAAACATTATTTAGCAAAGTAACAGTATATAAAATACCTTCTGACTACAACCTTAAAATTATAAAAATATTTTGTCAGTGTCAATAATCTTTCCAATGAGAAATACCTGCCACGATACACAATAGACATACTGACTCATTACACACCTAATGGATGTAATGATTGCAGTCACTCTGAACCACAAAGGGGCAGCTGTGTTCAAAAGTAGCATGCACTAGCCACTGATACTAGAAAGTTGCATTATTTCAGGTTAATATAAACTTTACTAGAGGACATATTATGTATGTAACAAAAGTCATTTTGTTTTTATTGCATGAATACTTTAAAATTCAGAGTTATTGCAATATCAAGTTCACAAAATATCAAGTACAACTTCAAAGTATTTTTATGAACTAATGTATATAGCTGAATTTACTTAAAAACAACTCGTTTCAAGTTTTCATCTCTTTTTTTTAAAGAAGAAACAGCTTTACTAAATTACCACTTATGACATAGGCAATCATACTATATAAATGAAAACAAACTATATTATCATAATCTTAGTTTTTACATCACAAACCATATTGACATAATTGTAGTTGAAAACATTACACATCACTTATAAACTATCTAGTCATTGTTAATCAAACATTAAGAAACATACCTCTCAACCTGGAAAGATCAAAAATCTGGACAAGGCCCATGAAAAATAGGTACAAATCTGTACGCTGATTGACACCTAATTTGCATACATAATTACACAACCCCACCCACTCCAATGGAATTGTGGGATACCAACTTTCAAACGCAAACTGAAGAACAGACTACCAAAATATGCCATCAGAGTCCCCCTGCACCCATTCCAATGTCCCATTACTTGGCTACTTCACCCCCATTTATCATAAACACTAATGTGTGCATAGTACTGCTTTACTTCTACAATGGTTATTTGGATTTTATTTTACATTTTACAGAACAAGGCAATGAAAATAGACTTGGCACTAAAACATCTCTGCCCTTGAAACTCACATTCATTGAAACAGCATTGAAATCTACACCACATCCAAAGAAAATGCATCTGGCAAGTGGTGGATAAAGATTATGTTTGGGCTGTTTTCAAATCATTGGCCCCTTGCACACAAAACACGAAACATACATGCGTTATTTTCTTTGATACACCTTCCTGACTTTATTAAGTTATATTACTTGTATAATACAGCACACTTGCTTGACAGAGCACACTTTAAATTTGTTTGAACATTTTTCCAGTAGGCAATGAAAGAAAATGCATAAATCAATAATGACAAAACTGCCCAATTCAGAACATTTCCATCATAAAAGTCTACTTCTACACACGCACTATAAATAGAATGACAGTAGTATAAGCCATAGGCATCTTGCACAGCTTCTCACACTTATTTTCAATTTCATTTTTTTTTTTTTGGGGGGGGCAAAAAGTAAAAAAAACAGGGACATATTTTAAACATTGCTTGTATAAATGTGGAAAGTTCCTAGAATAAAATGCTATGTTACTACCATGCATTTCATTGGCAATCTTGAACCCAGGACCCTATGCACTACAGTCAAAGCAACATACTACTATGCCAAACCAGCAGTTTCCTGAAAAATAGGAAGACTGAAACTTAATGGCTATCATTTATTGAATTCAGTTCTCACTTCTCACCATAGCTCTCAACCTCTTAGCACAAAAAAACCTGGACAAACAAAGCTAATAATGGGTGAATACAAATTCAGTACTCACTTCTCTGTCACCATAGCGCTCAACCTCTTAGCACAAAAAACCTGGACATGCAAAATCAATAATGGGTGAATACAAATTCAGTACTCACTTCTCACTCACCATAGCTCTCAACCTCTGAATACAAATTCTGTTCTCACTTCTTACTCACCATAGCTCTCATATCTTAGCACAAACAATCTGGACAAAACTCACAATACATGTTTGCTGTATTTCTCTGTTCAGTACAGTTTGGTGTGATAGTCATGCACTTTTAATATTAGTTTTACAATCTTTACAAAGGATAAATCACTAGTCTGGTATGTGGGCTGTAAAACTGCTCCTCAGGCATGTGGAATCTCCCACTTCCTGTTAAATGTGTGTAAACTTTCTAAATAATTTCTGTAGTAGCTCTGGAACTATAGCACTCACTTGCATAAAGTGGAAGGAAAATACCTAGCAGTTTCATATGTGAGGCAGCCTGAACTACTGACTATGTAAGTGAACAGTCAAGTTTAGTTTCATCTTCATGAAGACGTGTACCTGCAGTCACTGTGTCTGTGGACTAAATAAGGAGCATCAGGGTGGAGTTTGTTGGCTGATAAAAACTGCATCCCTGCTATGTAATAAATAAACCAGAGCTCTTATTCTCCTTATAAACTGAACCCTCCCTCTGCAAAACAAACAGGGAAATAAAAATTATCAGGGGGTATAACCACTAGGAGGATGAAAACGTATTGCAAGATGGAAACGTATTGCAAGAGGAAGATAATAAATAGTTGTTCTGATATGGAGTGCTTCTGTCAGTCACTCACTCACACAAATATATTTTAACAGTGAGGTACAAGCAGTGTTGTATAGCTGCAGAACTGCACAGAGTAACATAATCAGCTTCTGTGATGTGATATATCCTGTTACATTTTAGTCATCCTAAAAAAAAAAGTGTCACAGCTACATACAGATCCATGTGTGTTACTGCATTAACAGCTTTCTTTTGCATCTCTCAGCAGCAGTACATAGAGAGTATAACAGTTATTACTTTATATTTTAAGCTGTTGAATGGGGAGCTTCCATTGAGCCTACTACTCATGCACACAATCACAGTCTGTCTCTTGCACATACACACCCACACACACACACACACACACACACACACACACACACACAGTTAATTTCCTTACTAACTTGTCTTGATTCCTTGTTCCCAGTCAGCGGTCTCTCACACACACACACACACACACACACACACACACACACACACACACACACACACACTACTGTTCCTACTACCCATCAGCAAAAAACAAAAATAAAACGGCAAAGTCCCAGCAATGAAAGCCGCAGCAAAGCCAGCATTCACTCGGCAAAGTATGTGGTGTGAGTAAGTGAGTGGCTGAGACAACAGCTAGCTACTCACAAAGATGTCTGGAAGTCTTTCCTGAGAGGTTGGATCATGAAAGACATAACTTTGTGAATCATAAACAGAGTCAGTACATTAAGAATGAAATAAACCCATGTGTCATGTTTTACTTTACTTCTGGCATAATTAAGGTCTTCGGAGTAGTATAGGACTGTTTGGCTTATCTGTATAGAAAAGTTCCAGTTCTATCGGCGGCCAAGGCTTACTTTTAATATATTGCTTGGCTGGATGATACTGTGGTAAATTTGTTGCTGAAAATGGCTAATACCTTGCTCTAATGAATAAACACACACACATACGTATATATCTATCTATATATATGTATGTATACTTAGAGTGGCAGTAACTAGGGAAACATGGGAGGGCAGTATCAGAAGTTGGCACCTTCGATTGTACAGCAAAAATGCTGTATAATAAATTGCAAACAGAAAATATGCTAACACAACTATAAAATCAGTTTTGAAGTTTTGACAGGTCAAAGTCATGATTCCTGTCTGTGGATCAGTCCAGGGATTATGACAGATATTTAGCTGTGTACACTACCTCTGTTAAAATGGTTGGAAGTGCTTTAAAGTTCCCATTTTTCATGTAGTGTTAATATTATAACTGACAACTGAGAAATTTGCTTTGCAGTTTTTTGTGACTATTTCTGTGAATTAGTTATGTGTGGGAAGTCAGAATTTACTTTGGAAGATTTAAATCAAATTCAAGTTGACACAGATGTCAAGCTATTCAAAAATCATTATTTTATGCCTGCTCTGGCATATTTTTCAGCACTTCATGCAGTCAGAGACCCATTATATTATCGCTGTCCATTTATTATTGATTATTAAGTAAGATGAGCAATTGTTCCAACATCTTTGATTATTGACTCATGGAAAAGGGGTAAACACCACACAAAATTAAAAAAAAAAAATGCTACTGCATTGTCTGCAAGCAAATGTTAGCTTTTATGAAAAGGAAGCAGGTTTGTTATGTTCTAGAAAGTTCATGTCGATCTTCTTATGGTTTTACCTGTCAGACTATTGTATAACTTATCACCTTTTATTAAAAATGTAGTCAAACAGTAGCAGCTTCAAATTTAAATGCCAACTAAACATACAATGCCACAAAAATATACCTGCAAATGTATTCTAGCAGCAGTAGGTAGTTTCCCTAATTGTCAATAAGTCTTAACTGGAAAAGGCTTCGACTTGTTGATTTACACTCATTGAATTTCAAATCATTAACTGGTGAAAATCACTGCACGTTACTTACCTACTTCCCAACAGCGAAAAACATAAATAAAACGGCAAAGTCCCAGCAATGAAAGCCGCAGCAAAGCCAGCATTCACTCGGCAAAGTCCCAGCAACGTTACTTACCTACTTTCCAGCAGCGAAAACGGCAGAGCCAGCCAGCAGCATTCTCTCGGCAGCAAAACAAGTCTCTCTGTTTCACGACACGGCAGCAAAGCCAACAACAAGTCCCTCTGAGAGCCCTCTCTCGACATCGACAGCAAAAAGTAAAGTCCAGTCCCTCCATTTCTCAAACGGCTTTTCAAATTCTCGGTAGCACAGCACTTCTCGCCAACCGGAAATGATGACATGAGGTCCTTGAGCTCAATTCCAACTGGCTGGTAGTGCTGACGGCGCTGACGTCATCGCGCACGTGATGACATCAGCTCCGGCGCGAAAATTAAAAAAGTAAAAAATAAAAATAAAAAAACAAACGTAAAGAAATCGGAAATGAAGGGGTGCCACTCGGGAATCGTGGCACCCCTTCATTTGGACCCCAAAACTCTGTAAAAAACGAGTAATTCGGGACGGTTGGGAGGTATGTTAAGAAAATATGTGCAAACTGGTAGAATAGGTTCCAACAAGCACCAAGACCAAAACACGATATATGAGAATAAATTTTAATGTAAAAAATAAAAATAAAAAACGTAAGTACTTTCGTTTAGACAGTGTAAACTTCATCAGACAAAGTTGTAAAACAAGGCAAGCATTTAAATAATACACAAATAAATCTGATTGGGCACAGGAAAACAGCTAGCTAATAGAAAGTTAACCCTTCGTTCTCCATTTATACTCTTAAATTTGTATTACAAATAACATTTGTTAAAAGCATCATATTAAAATTAAAGAACAACTGAATGAATGGTTATCTTATTGCACAAGAATTCTGATGTTTCCACTTTAACACAAGTGTTAATAAAATTGTTAATGAAGTTTGTAGTAAAATAATTCATGAATACATCCATCCAAAGCTTATTATTTTACTTCATACAATTTTCCTTCTTTCAAGAGCTTTGAGTTTTAAGACTGGAGTGATCGAAGTCCTGTCATTAATACCAGGCCATTTGTCTGCATGTAATAAAATCTGCCACCTAAGTTCTTTTAATTCTAACAATGTCCCCCAAGGTTTTTTGTCGCTTTTTGGTTCAATCAAACATTACATAGCTCATTCAAATACTGCCTTCTTTTAAACCTCATGCCTCCCCTGTATGTATTGTTCCCACATTTCCCATTTTTTCCTATGTAATTTGCTCCTACACTTTTCTAAAGATCCCAATTTCAGTTGCTTTATCTCTGTTACTATATTCACTGCTTCTAGTACAGTTAGTTTAGAGTTTGATTTCCATTTTCTAGTAACTGCTTTTTGGCAACCACCGTAATTAGACTCAGCAAGGCCTTACTATGTCTGGGCAGTTCCAATTCTGTATCATAGCTCAGAAAACTCATTTCCATAGTTACACTAATTTGCAGTATCTCTGATAGAGATGTCTGCAGGGAATCTTTAAAGACTGCCAACTCATTACCCTCCCAGAAAATATGTTACCAATTACCTCTTTCTTCCCCATCACACCTCCAACATTTGCTGTCTACCTGAGGAAAAAATTCTCTGGAGTCTACTTGGGGTATAAGATATATATGTAAACATTTTAAGCAGAAATCCTAAATCTTCTGGATTGTGCTGCATAGCCGGGAGACAAGCATATATCCCCCTATTGTTTCTTTGTGAATTGCTTATCCAGTCTCTCTTCCCAATCCTTTCTAACCTCCACTGATTGATTCTTATAGTTATCATGCAAGACTTTATATGCTCTACTGATTATTCCTTTTTTAACAACAGCTTCTGTTCTAGATTCTACTAAAAACTCTAACAGTGCTGGTCTTTTGTTTAGGACCCCCCCCCATTTCTTTCTCTTTGCCCTATACTCTGATATCAATCCTTGATAGGGAAGGCAATCTCTAACTTGCAGTCCAAATACATTCTTGGCATCTTCCCATTATATTACCTTTCCCTGTCTAGTTATTTATATAAGTAAACTGAATTGCAAATATTACACTAACCAGTTGATTTCTTTTCTTCTAGTTTGTTTATTATTTTATTTATTTATGTATTATTTGGTAACCCTGTAGGTGGATAAGTCCCGAGATCATTTTTAGCAATGATCTGAATTTCCTTGCATACTGTTAACATTTCTAAAAGATTTTTGGGATCATTCTTGTTTAGAAAAAAGTGCTACATACCTTCTGCACATGAAGTTACATGTCACATGCATGCAAATGTCTTACCTGAGCAAACTGTTGTTTTTGTGTTGTTGTAGAATTTCTGATACTAGGTTTAATTTGAATGTGCAGGCAATTTAAAGATATGTTCTTCACAAAAATCATATTATTTTCTGGCACCGTTCATATGACTGCTTTGATGTGTATCACCACATCTAGCATTGTGAAGATGTATGGTCAGTCATATAGGTGTTTTCAGTACCAGAAGTACCTACCATTCAGTGTGTGACCTAACAGATGTTAAACATAAGAAACAGAAAGTCAAAGACTGGACACCCATACAATGGTAATATTTGTTTTGACTGAGCCAGTCCCTCTAGGCTTGAAGCCTATTTTCAGAAGACACCCAATGTGGCAGCTATACTACCAGGGCACTTTCCCTACTCTTTTTGATTTTTTTAGGTGCTATGGGATCTTTCACATCCATCTCAGTTATTGCCAACTTATGCAGGTGAGACCTCATTTTAACATCTCATCTGAAGGATGATACATTCAGGAGTGCAGCACCCTATTATGCGACACTGTAGTCTCAGCAATCCATCTGCCTGATGTGGGAACAGAACCCACAGCCTTCTGCACTAAAGGCAAGCATGTTACCTCTTCCACCACTGACACAATAATTTTCATAAAGATTAGTGTTGTCTTGGTGTGCAGTGTTTGACTTTGTGTATTTAATGTGCTTTCTGGTGAAGGCCCCCTTAGCAACAATGTGCACAAGTGCAAAAAAAAAAGCAAACAAACAAAAGAAACACTAAAAGAATGGTAAACTACATTTTTTGTTAGGAGAAATGGGTACTTAGACAGCATTTACATTCATCTGTAAATTTACTGAAGTGTGCATCTACAAAATATGGAAGCTAAGAATGGAAACTTCCACTCTGAGAAGCCCATTACTCATATTAAACAGCTACCAGACATCAATGAACTCCTCTACAAAGTGGAATAGAAAGCAGATGCTGCATTTTGTCTTGCCAGTTTGAGCATGATCCTTAATGACTTGTTCATATCAGTTTATTACCCTACAGTGAACAAACAGGGCCACTCTACACTATCTAAAACTGTCCAAGACCCTAAATATGTAAAAGGTAAAGAAGAGAACAAAATAAATAAAAGAATGTAAACAAACAAACAAATAATACTCATAAATATGTATTACAACCTACCACAACAAAGAACTCTAAATACACAACTAACTGCATATATATATATACCCTATGCTAAAATGAGTATACAATATAAATATGACATCGGAATATTAAACCTTTTAAAAAAGCAGATGAAAAAATTGTCTAATTTCCACAGGAACTCAATAAAATGGCAACCAGAATGATCTTGAGACTTAACAAATCCAGCTCCAAAAGAAAAGAAATAAACTATCCAGATAAAAAAAATACAACGAAACATACTGAAATAAATCAGGAATATTAGGCAATAGGTGGTGCAGTGGTGGCATTGTCGCCTCACAGCAAGAAGTTCTCTGGTTTGATTCTTGGCTGGGGTGCATTCTGTGTGGAGTCTGCATGTTCTCCTTGTGTTTGGGTGGGTTCCTATAGGTGCTCTGGTTTTCTCCCTCATTGCAAAGACATGCATCTGGAGTGTTTCTCCCTGGGTCTTTGCTGAAAATTGCCTTTCTTCCAAGTTGGACTTTCCTAGTAAGCAAATGTTAAATAAATAAATTCCCCACCTATACTGTGAGCCATAGAAACACACCTAAAAAGAAAACCTTTAAAAAATCCATAGGACCACATGCTTATTACATTAAAACACAACATAAGTTATCTGCTGTCAGGCTGCATAACAGGGTTGCCCAGTAACAGTTGGTAGTTTCAGAAAGCACCAGCATTTTAGTCAAACAGGTATCTTTTATTCCATGCAAAATGGCAGTTCAACAGAACTGCTGTTAACTAGTCATCTCAGACAAACTGTCATTAGACTTAGAAAAAACTACGGCACATATTAACAATATATACAAACATTCTAACAGCGGTATTTCACTTATCATCACATCCTCCCCCTTAAAAACAGAAACTTCTCTTTTCAGAAAATTACAGAATTTGAAAGTACACAACCAATGCACTGTACATTTAAAATTCTGGTCTGATCCAGTCAAAGCATATTATTAATGAGTATTAATAATATGACAACTTGTGAAACATTTGAGATTTAATACTAAAAGAAACTGCATGGTTATCTAAGTGTCCATGTTACTCGATCACAAGTTTGATAACGAGTAGGCAGTTTGATTTCACACGCACTTCTGGTCACTTGTACAGCAGGAAGTAGAGTGAGAAGTGGAAGTTATGGAAGGAATGCTTTGAGACAGGCTATATCAACAACTATTAGTGGGTTCAGGATCTTAGTGGGCGAGACTTTTCCCTGTGCTACATTTGGGTGGGGACACATGGCTAAAATGACATTCAGCTGCAGAGACATATGGCTGGTGCAAATTCCTGGTGGACAGTTCCCAGATGATTGAAGAATAAGTATACTAGTGCCAGTGTACAAGAACAAAGGGGACATTTACAACTGGGGGCAGTACAGAGGTTTCAAACTCCTGTCACATCACATGAAAGCGCTGGAGAGGGTGACTGATAAACAAATACACAGAGCTGCAGAAAGTAAGATGGCAGATGAACAGTTCAGATTCAGATCAGGAAGCAACACAACTGACCGGATGTTTGCAGTGAGACAGATAGTTGAGATGAAGCTAGAGATGAGGACAGAGTCCAACTTGGCATTCCTAGACTTGAAGAAAGAATATGACAAGGTCCCAAGAAAGCTAATTTGGGCAGTCCTGTTACTGTTCAAAGTCCCAGAAACATTAGTAGAATTAGTGCAAGCTATGTACAAGGACCCAATGACTTAAGTATGAATAGTTTTCTGTCTCAAATAGCGATTCCCACTGGGAGTGGGTGTGCATCTGGGTTCAGCTGTGAGCCCACTGCTGTTCATAATGGTGATGTAATATATTAACAAAGTTGTTGTATGCAGGCAATGTGGCATTACAGGCAAACTCTGAACTAGAACTTCAGCAATGAAGAGGGGAATGGAATGCTGAAACTGAAGACACATGGGATGAAACTAAGTACAGAAAATACAGTTCTAATGGCAGCAAACTGGAGAAATCAGAAGAAGTTGAGAAGTAAGATAGAAGAGAAAATCATGGAAAAAGTTAATAGCTTCAAGTACCTGATCAGGGTGGTTGAGGAGAAAGTCCAAATGAGGAGTTCAAAGCTAGAATTAGAGGAGCTGCACCCAACTGGCAGAGTGTCATGGTAATAATGACAAAAGAATGTCAAAGACGCTGAAAAGTACAAATAGTGGTGCAACCAGTGCTACCACGTAACACAGAAACGTGGGCAGTAAAGGTAGGGCAGTTGAGGAAATTTGAGGTGATGGAGATGAAGTGCCTGAGATGGGTGGTAGGATGCACACTGTGGGACAGATGAAGAAATAAGGACATAAGGGCAGAAACACAAGAAGCTCCAATTGCAAAGAAGATCAAACAGAGCAAATTATGGTACTTATTTCAGAAAGTAGAGGACAATCTGGAGAAGAAGATTTGGCATAGACAGGAAGAAGGCAAAAGGAAATGAGGAAATCCAGCAAAGAGATGGATGGATCACTGAGAGAAGGCCTGCATCAATCAGGCGTGACTGTTGAAGATGGTAGGGGAGTGACACTGAATCGAGAGAGATGGCGACAGTTGATGCAACACCCCAACCCCATATAGAAAATGGGAAGAAGGGGGTTGATGATGATGAAACTGATGAGTGAAAATATGACACAGTAAGAATAAAGCTATAGTCATCAACACACTGTTGGAGATCACTTGATGTAAGCTGTGTAGCATTGTGTGTAACCAGGTCAATAAGCATTCCACATCTTGAGAACATTGTTTTGAATTTGCCTATCATCTGTTGGCTAATTGTAGCTGGTATTAGATTACTTTTATTTCACAACAGTAATAGTGTACAACTATGAGTTTGTTTTTCTATTCAGACTTACACAAGTCAGCAGCTGGCTTTGCCAAGGACTTTAAGGTAAAAGCATTGGTGTTAACAATTCTTTTGAGAGGGTTTATGCACAATACACAAATGACACTTTGAGACTCAACATTTAGTTATCAAACTGATATTTCAGATTTTCTAGACATTTGTGAGACCTTGATGATCATTGTGTATTTCACATAGAACTTCTGCTCACTCCAATGAAGATACCACATTTCTGTCTTGATAATAACAGCAAGATATTTGGTTTGTATCCAGTGATTTTGATTAACATGTTGTAACTCTTAGTCATTTTGGGTAGCTTGCTTAAGCTTTTCTAATTTCTGGCTAATCACTGGTCTAGTGGTCATTATACTCTGCTCGTAAGCAGCAGCATCTTTTTCTGTATCACTTAATGGTTGGTCATGCATAGGATTTTGGGTAATACTTCTACAACAGCTAGCTACTTTCCAGGCACATGGATTGACCTGGCTTTGAATATTCTCAGTCTCATTAGCAGTCTATGGCCCCTGAGTGGCATTTTGTCATGATCATAAGAATTAGTGTCAGTAATGGCTTGTGGACAGTCTAGACCCGGAAACTATCAAGCCCTAATAGACACTTGCAGAATCTCTCTCTCACACACACACACACACACACACACACACACACACACACACACACACACACACACACACAAACACTTGCAACACTTTGTTCTACATCAGTTAACATTGTGGAACAACAGACACCAGGACGTGGAGCTTGATCATCTGTTTGGAGTAATGCCACACCTCGGCCACAGCCGCTAGCATCTGCACTCACTACTGTTAGTTTAGTGACATCATAGTATGCTAGCATCTGCACTCACTATTATTAGTTTAGTGACATCAAAGCATGCTAGCATCTGCACTCACAACTGCTAGTTTAGTGACAGCATAGTATGCTAGCACTGCACTCACAATTGTTAGTTTAGTGACATCATAGTATGCTAGCACTGCACTCACAATTGTTAGTTTAGTGACATCATAGTATGCTAGCACTGCAGCTGTTGTTAGCATTTCTTTTACTTCACTGAATGCTTACATTTCAGCATATCCCAATGACCAGTGTAGATATTTTTTCAGCAAATGAGTTAAAGGGCGCACCACAGTTGAGAAATCTGGTACAAACTTGCCCAAGTAGTTAAGTATACACCTAGCTTGCATTAATTCAGTCACACTTGCTGGATGTTGTAACTCAGTTATGCCTCTGACCTTGCTGGAATCTGGTCTGATTCCACTTGCACTTATACTGTGACCAAAATACTGAAGCTCAGTCTTATTAAATCAGCATTTGTCTTGGTTTTGGTTTTAAACTAGACTTGTTGATAGCCTGGAGTACTGCCTCTGACCTCAAATCATGTGTCTCTTTATCTAGACCAAATACCAAGATGTCATCCATAAAACAATGGCATCAGACACCTGAATAAATGAATTACTCTACCCTGAAAGATTTCAGGTGCTGAGGTTATACCAAATATCAACCTTCTGACATAGAAAAAAAGGGTGTCAGGCTTTGGCTTTCTTTGTCTATGACTATTTGCCAGAATCCACTGAAAGCATCTAGCATGGAAAAAGTTGCATTAACTAATTTTGTTGCCATGTCTTTTAACGTAGGTAGAATGAACATTTCTAACACAAGTGCGTCATTTTTAGGGCAATACATATTTTCGCATGATTATTCCTTTTTTTAACTACTGGGACCATTGAAACACACAAATCAGTAGGCTCAGTTACAATTTCAATCATGCCAAGGTTCGGAACTGAAGTTCTGCCTCTATTTTGGACAGCACATAAAATGGCACATTCTTACCTGTGGTCCAAACATAAGGAAATGCATTTGGATTTAATTTCATTTTTACTGGTTTATAATTAAGCAGATCAGCATCAATAAACATACCTACCCTGACTTCATTAACTCTGTTCACCTGCCACAGCTCTGCTGGGCAGATTATACATGTACTGATCACCCAGCACATAAAGGCATATAAACCCAAAAATGGAACTTTTACCAATTTCACTCAGAAATTAAATCTACCAAATTTGATAGCAGAACTATGAATTTCAGTCTCTACTTCAAGCAATTGTGAACACTTTGAGAAGCTTCTCTAGGTACTGCATCATATCACAGGGACATCGGCCACTGTAACAATCTTAAAATTCAAGTAATTTCCATAAATAGGAATTTTAATCTGCCAGAGTGCTTCAGCATTAGATATGGTGGTAACTAACAAAGGAAAAGGCTTCTTGCACATTACTTTCAGCCTTATTTTCAATTATTGTCTTTTTAATCACTTTTGTTTTACAAACCATAGCAAAATGTCACAGTCTTTTATATCTCTTACACCTTCTGCCATGTGTAGCACCCTGCTCTGACTCAGCAAGGTAACAGCCATACCTTGACATTTAAAAAGCTTACATTGATTCTACTTCTTATGCATTCTCTTAACTTGACCAGAATTATACTTCCTTTTGAACATGCCATTTACTTTGTATTTTATCTCACAAACATAATTTGTCATGTTTAAATTCGCATCTTGCCTTTTAACTAATTACTCCTTTCTGGCGATCTGTATGGCCTTTTCTAAAGATAAATTCACTTCGAGTTGTAACCTTTCAGGTACTTCTACTTCAGCCAACACAATCACAATTCTGTTTCTGATTTGTTCATTTCATGTGCCATTTTTTGCGTCTTTCGGCTTTTCCCGGGTAGGGGTCGCCACAGTGGAACTCAGGTCCACTAATGATTGGTAGTTGATTTTTACGTGTCGAGTTACCAGCTCTGACACACAACCTTCAACAAAGGTACGCCCATTCATGCATATCTCCACGCAGAAGACACTCTAGCTGAGAATTGAACCAGACAGCATCTTACTGTGAGGTGACAACGCTACCGCAGCACCACCACCAAACCCACAATTTTCAGCCTTGTCATACGATCACCTTACAGAAGCTTCAGCACATTCACAGTTTGCTTGTACACATCTGTGGAAGCATGTCCTTTCATGTTAGGTTTCAGGAAGGGAGGATGGGGGGAAATGGCAGAAGATGTTCATTGAGTTTACTGATCACTATCTCATATGTAACACCCTGATCCTATGCAAATGAAAAGGAGCTATATATTGCCCACACCTCATACCCCACAGAATACAACAGAGCATTTATCTGGATTTCATCTAATTTTTTTATCTAATTTAGTTGCCACTATAAATCATGCAAATCTTTGTCTTCAGACAAGCCAGTCAGCTACTTTTGATAAATCAAACAGTTCTGGAGGTTTAAATTCTGTCTTAATCATAAAAATTTGTCATTATAAAAATTTTCCTTTTGTTGAAACTTTAGCTTTGTATCTATCCATCTATCCATAAATCAAACAGTTCTGGAGGTTTAAATTCTGTCTTAATCATAACAATTTGTCATTATAAAAATTTTCCTTTTGTTGAAACTTTAGCTTTGTATCTATCCATCTATTTATGTATGTCTATCCGTTCATATATCGGATGTACTCAAAAAACAAAAATTTGACTGGTAAGTAGGGGTATACAAAATGCATTAAATGCACACCTAAAATAAGTCCCCCATAGAATTAGTGCATAAAATTATCTCCTATATCACAAGACACATGCTGTGCAGTGTGTTTATTGAACCTGTGCTCTATATACTCATAGGTCGGAAGTTATATATTTTCTTTCAGAATACTGACAAAACACCCCTAACAACTGACCCAGTTATCTAGGATTTGGGAACTTAAATGGTCTGTGACCTAGCTTTCGAACAATGTTGGGCCTCATAACAACCCTAGGTGTGCGTTAGTTAAACAGTTACCACACACCCTGTTGGGCATTATTGCTTGCTTAATACAAAACATAATAACTTCAAACAGCATCCCAACCAATGTGCTAGTTACTCTCACTTACTGAAAGTCTTTCACGTCATATGGATTCTGTGTGACATTCTGCACCACACTATCGTTCTAGCTATATTGCAACATGTATACACACACAGACACAGGTTTGAGTTCTGTATGATTTTTGCTTTCATTTCCTGCCTAATTTTAGAATGATTTCACTTATTTCATCGGTATCTCACATATTTTACCTTGGCAGCTCACAGATATTGAACAACCTGCTGCACAGTAGAAGTAAGGCAATTCTCAAAAGAAGCAACTGGAAAATTCACAAAAAAAAAATGTGAAGCAGTACCACGCTAGACCAGTAGATGTCAGTGTGTATCCACTCTGTGGTTTTAAAACGCACTGGGTAGTTAAATTAAAGTTTCAATTCAACAAGCTAGAGTACAGGAGCTAATGGTTAACCAAGACAGTGACAACAGTTTTCCTTTGTCATGTTTCCTTAAAAGTAGAGTTCACAGCACTGGAGGACACAATAGGTCAGCCCTTTAATTTTGTTAATACTCACTTTACAAAACTGTTGGACATGATAATAATATACAGGAAGATTTGGCAAGGGTTTGCCTTCCCTTCATTTAAAGCATTCAAAGTACCACAGTGCAACACTTGTGACACATTCAATGGAACGATTTCTTTCAGTGAATACTGTCCATCACAGAACAACAGAAAATGTGCTTCTAATGTAACAAAAGAAATAATGATAAATAAAGCTGAGACTTGTCTACCTAAAATGAGGAATTGAAAAAAAAACACAGTTTAGGATATAGTAATTTGTCGAGTGATATGGAACACATTTTTTTTTTATCTGCGCAGTAATGAGAGCGATCTAGGAAAATCAAACCATAAGACAAAGTATACCAAAAGATAAATAAAATAATTATGTATGCAGAAAACTGAATGTGGAAAGCACTGAAAAAAAATGAGGGAAGAGTGCATACATTACAGGCTACAGACAATGATACTTTGCATATATGTATGTATGCACAGCACTTAAAAGGACAGAGAAAGAGATACAAACATATAGATATACTCATTGTTTGGGCAGTAAAATCAAATCAAATTTGCTCCTAAATGAGATCTAAATACTAATATTACATACAGATACATTACCAGTATTAGAAACTAAAGGCTAATAGCAGTAACTTATACTGGGGTAACACAACACTCCATCTGTGACCTGACTTATTATGTAAGACAAGGATCTCCTGCCATCTTTATTAAACATCAAATGACAACTAGATCTGCTAGTCCACAAACACTTAAGTAAATGTATCATTGGTAGATTGCCACAGCTTAATGTCTTATTAATAAAATTATATACTTTCTTTCCCTGACAAGTGACTCAAGAATTAACAAAGGCTAATCACTCAGAAATGATTTAGTAGTGAGCAATATAATAACGTATATATGACTTTCATCAGCTGGGCTGGTGAAAGTTGTATGAGAGCACTACACTAATGGTCAGTCATTAAACACAATAAATATATAGATAAGTTAATATGCCGTTTCCTAACACATCTGGTTGCAAAACACACAAAACTGTCAGACATGGTTTTGTTCTCAGTATATTTTTAATAACAATGCAGCATACCTTTTTTATAAATACCCACCATGATTACTGCAAATGTATTCTTGGATTCCATTGCTTATGAATTGTCTCTCTAATGGTAGAACACATTCTGACTTCCGCTGATGTGAAATGTACTCTCCACTCACTCCAGCTTCTAACAAATGTCTCTGGTCCCTTGCTGCAGATGGGACAGTCTGCACATTCAGTTAATCTTGCTCTTTACGAAGTCTTGAGTCCCCACCTACTACAGCTGCTGCAAGCCATTCAGCAGTGCCCTTTTCCAGACAGGATAACGGTACTGTTTATTTAGAAGCCTCCTAGGTCCTCCAACTGCCACACAAAGATCACATCACTTTTAAAACAGCCAACACATTCTCTTACAGACCATCAATAATATCCTTTTAAACTAAAAAGAGCCGTTTTGAAAATAATAATCACAAGAGCAGCTCAGATGGAGTATCTGCTAATAACTGCTTCTGGCCTTGTTCAACAAGAAAGATTACTGTACTTGTGCCGTGCCGTTTCCTAGGAACATTAGGAATTAATAATAAAACAATACCAGAGAAATGGCCACTTTGAAAATGCCAAGGTAATTGCTACAGATTTAATTAGGTGCATATGCTGCATAAAATTATTATATTTCAGTCCAGTTAAATCATTTACAACATGGAGCAGATGTTTCTCCAATAAAACAAAAATGTGTTAATAATATACACCATTGTTGCAAAAGCCCATTACCTAAAATCTTCAATTAGGATCTCAAGACAGATAATTACTGTGACGATTGGGGAGAGATGGGCGAAGGCTGCCAGCCTAGTCAAATAGAATTTAATACATAATTCTATCAACTGTATAAATAAATGTAACATACAGGTTTGTGTTTTTAAATGTAAGAAAACACTGTAAAATGTGAACTTCAAGATTGTTGCAACATTGCCATCTGCTGTAAGGAAAACCAAGCCAAGTATTTCAAAAGTGTCTTTTTAAGTTGAAAAGATCTTATGAATCTCTTTAATGTTTTACAAGTCGGCTCCAGTGCGGCTGGATGAAGGTTGCATGCCCATTGCTTTAAGGCTAATGTTTATGACCAAAATTTAGATGTGGAAGGTGCTTTATTGCTCTAGTTTCTGTTAGAATATACATGAGAAATGCCTTGTATTGTTGTAAGTTTAGCTTTAAGGCTAATGTTTATGACCAAAATTTAGGATGTGGAAGGTGCTTTATTGCTCTAGTTTCTGTTAGAATATACATGAGAAATGCCTTGTATTGTTGTAAGTTCTGAGCAGGTGTTAGATTGCTAAATAATGCAGTTTGTGGCCTGATAACTCAGACCAGGTGTTAAGATGATGCAATAAGAATACTGGGAAAACCTAAGTGTTAAAAATGATGTAATTTGGGAAGGGCCTTAGAGACATGTTTGTTAGTAATGTTTAAATACTATTTCTCACAAGAGACTAGGAAGCATTTTGACTTTGGACATCTAACTTACCAGCACTCTGCCTTGTGCTCACATGTAAGTTTTAGCACTGTAATTTCTTGTAGGAATAGTTAAAGCTAGTAAAGATTAATTAGGTATTTTTCTTTGAAATCAGACCTGTCCTACTGTATTATTTTAAGTTTCTGTGTGATCTCTGACCTCTTAGATATCTCTGTGGTGTAGTAGTTTTGTCTTGTGTTTAATTATTTATTATTAAATATTTTTAAAACCTTCTACCTATGGCTGATTTGTGTAGAGATAAGTTCTAGAGTACAGTGCATATTTATAGAGGTTATTGTAATAGGCCACTCTAAAGTAAGCCTTGACTGTTAGTCATACTACCATTCAATATTAATATTGCACAGTAATAATTGGACACCCTTTTAAGGGTCTTTTACTAGCTGATATTATTAACTGGGTGGTGGCAGTAATTACTACCATATAGTCTGGGTAAAGGGGCAGAGTTGGAGAATCTGTGTCAGCCTTTCCCAGGAGTGTCTGTGAAGTTGTATAAATACTTATTTCAAAAGTGCGTGTGTGTTGTGTCAGCTACTTGGCAGGGACATGAAGCACTCGTTGGACAGAGAGGGTACTGGAGGTTTTAGCTTGCCCAGTTAGGCTGAGACCTGGACCCTATAGCTGTGCCAGTGGGGAGTCTTATTGGGGACCTGGTGAGCAATGGAGCAACCAGCCCCAGACTGACTGTAATCTCTGTGTGCACTTACGGGAAATTCTACTTTACTGTGTGTATTAGTTATCCGTTCCTCTTCTTGGAGATGACCTCCCTGGTGTTAGTGGTGAGGAATGAGGATCCTTTATTGCTGGGCCTGGGCATGGTCGTCACAAGTGGTGGCAGTTGTGCCAGTAACAGGGGAAGCCACTAGTCCAGGTACACATCCAGGAGCTAGGGTTAAATGTTTTGAATGCAACCCGTGGGGCCATGTGGCATACAGATGTCCATGGAGGCAAGGTGGGGAACCAAAGGTGAGGGAGCCAGTAAGTGGGAAAGGCAAAATGCCAACAGTGGGATGTCTTGCGACAACAGGGGTATGGAACTACCATCCTGCAGATGTCCTGAGAGGGAACAATTTGGATGAGGCAGTACTATGTACTTATGCAGTTACATGCAGTGAGGCTAGGAGACAAGCATGTGAGTCTGGTAGCCTGGGTGGAGACCCAGACAGACTGCATACTTGCAGCCAGGACTGCTGACGTGGTTACTTCAGGGAGTGAGCTATGCTGTAGCAGTGAGACTGAATGTGAGCCACAGCTGCTTGTGGGTACTGATGTTCTCTTGGACAGGGTGACTGCAAAGGTAGAGGTGAGTAGTAGTACCCAGGCTGATAGTGAGGCACCACTGTCAGAGGATGCCAGACGTCCTGTGGAAGGGGAGCTGGGAAGGGTTACAAGGAGATACTTGAGACAGGCTCAGCTCTCAGACCGTACATTGCAAGGCCTGAGGCAGGTAGCTAGGAAGGGACCTAATTCTCAAGGGAAGGGGGAATCTATATACTGTAACAAAGGGTTACTGTACAGAGAGTGGACGCATGAGGGAGGGCTAGAAGGTGAGAGAGTACAGCAGTTGTTAGTGCCTAGAGCTTTCCGTATGGTGCTTCTAGCCATAGCCCATGATATTCCCTTTGCAAGTCATATGGGCATAAAACTTATAAAGAGGCGTATTATGCAGAACTTCTATTGGTCTGGAATTTCCAGAGATGTAACAGGGTACTGCAGGACCTGTAAGCAGTGCCAATAGGTAGGCAAGGCAGGAGACAAGGTGAGTGTTCCTTGATGCCTTTGCCTGTGATTGAGGAGCCATTTCAGAGGGTAGCTATGGATACTGTGGGTCCTCAGTACCCCAAGTTTCACAAGGAAAAAGTATATCCTAGTGATTGTAGATTATGCTACACGATACCCTGAGGCAGTGGCTTTGTCCTCCATTGAGGCCGAGAAGGTGGCAAATGCTTTGCTAGAGATTTTCAGCAGGGTAGGTTTCCCAAAGGAAATACTGTCTGACAGAGATGCCAATTTTATGTCAGACCTGCTGGCTTGTCTGTGGAAGTCCTGTGGGGTGAAGCACATGAAGACCACCCCATACCATCCTCAGACTAATGGTCTTGTTGAGAGGTAAACTCTACAATCAAGTCCATGCTACGGGCATTTGCAGATCAGTTTAAGAGGGGGTGAGACAAATATTTGCCCCATCTGTTGTTTGCTTACAGAGAGGTTCCCCAGGAATCCACAGGTATTTCACCCTTTGAGTTGCTGTATGGGCATAGGATGAGGAGACCTCTAGATTTAATTCAAGATGAGTGGGAAGGTGAGTGTGAGTCTCACAAGGAGTCTGTTGTGGCATATGTCCTGAACCTCAGGACAAGGCTCAGGGAACTCATGGGCCTGGCCCAGGAGAACCTGGCAGAAGCCCAACAACAGAAAAATGTGTGGTATGACAGGAAAGCTCGAGCTTGAGACTATGCTGTAGAGCAGCAGGTGATGTTTCTCATTCCTGTCAGACACAACAAGATGCAGGCAGCTTGGGAGGGACCCTACAAGGTGGTAAGAAATGTAAGTGATGTTAACTACATGGTGGAAGTGCTGGGCAGATGGCAGGGGCACAAATTGTACCATGTTAACATGACGAAACCTTACCATGATGAGGAGGCCCTTGTGCTGAACATTTGCAGTGGATTGCAGGAGGAGTCTGAGGGAGATCTAAGGACTGATCTCCTCAGTGAGGCTCGGGCTGACACCTCAGTGGAAGGGGTAGCAATATCCAAGCAGCTATCTCCTACCCAGGTTTGAGACATCCGAGCAGTGTTGCAGGAATTTGGGGACGTGTTCACTGAAAAACCAGGGTGCACCCACCTGGTGCAGCACCAGATGGATACAGGATCCCAAGGGCCTATCAGGTAGGCCCCTTATAGGGTGCCTGAGAGAGTCAAACAGACTCTGAGGGAAGAGGTACAGGAGATGTTGAAACTAGGGGTGATTCAAGAGTCCGACAGTCCCTGGGCCTCACCAGTGGTGTTGGTGCCAAAGATGGATGGCAACAACATGTTCTGTGTGGATTACAGGAAAGTAAATAGTCACACAGAGTGAGATGCTTACCCCATGCCTAGGACAGATGAGGCCCTAGAGCAGCTGGGTGAGGCTAAATATCTTACAACCATTGATCTTACCAAGGGTTACTGGCAGGTGCCCTTGACTCCCAGTGCTAGAGAAAAGTCAGCATTTGTGACACCTTTTGGCTTGTATGAGTTCACAAAGATGACTTTTGGGATAAAGAATGCCCCAGCGACTTTCCAGAGGCTGGTAGATCATATGTTACCAGGAGCAGGAGGGTTTGCCCTTGCTTACATGGATGATATTGCTATCTACAGCCATTCCTGGCAAGAGCACCTTCAGCATGTCAAGGAGGCGTTGGGCAGACTACAGAGGGCAGGATTGACCATTAAGCCGAGCAAATGTCAGGTGGGTATGGCAGAGGTCTCCTACCTAGGACATAGAGTGGGAAGTGGTAAGATAAGGCCAGAACCTGCCAAAGTGGAAGCTATTCAGGCATGGCCTGCACCTGTCACCAAAAAGCAGGTGAGGGTATTATTAGGGACAGCAGGGTACTACAGAAAGTCTGTTCCCAATTATAGTACCATAGCTGCTCCCCTCACAGACCTGACAAGGAAGAGCAGGCCAGATAAGGTAGTGTGGACCCCAGCATGTGAGCAGGCATTTCAGAAGCTTAAGGAAGTTTTGGGAGGACCCCCTGTGTTAGCCAGTCCAGACTACAGCAAAGACTTTGTTGTGCAGGGGGATGCTTCAATCTATGGGGTGGGGGCTGTACTTAGCCAGAGTTCTTCAGAGGAAAAAGAGCACCCAGTAGTTTATCTCAGTTGTAGTCTCCAACCCAGGGAGAAAAGCTATGAAGCAGTAGAAAAGGAATGTCTAGTCATAGTGTGGGCACTACAAAAACTTCAGCCTTATCTGTATGGAAGAAAATTCACTGTGATGACAGATCACAACCCTCTAACATGGTTAAACAGAGCCAGTCAACAAAATGCCAAGTTGCTAAGATGGAATCTGGGGTTGCAAGCATATGATATGTCAGTGCAGCACCACAATGGGAGTAGCAATTCCAATGCAGATGGGCTCTCAAGACAGGGAATGGGGTGAGGTACACCCAGATAGACCTGACACTCTCAAGCGATGTTTCTCAAAGGGCACTTGAAAAACTTGCTTGAGTTCCCCAGGGGAAGAAGAGATGTGACGACTGGGGAGAGATGGGCAAAGGCTGCCAGCCTAGTCAAATAGAATTTGATACATAATTCTATCAACTGTATAAATAAATGTAAAATTCAGGCTTGTGTTTTTAAATGTAAGAAATCACTGTAAAATGTGAACTTCAAGATTGTTGCAACATTGCCATCTGCTGTAAGGAAAACCAAGCCAAGTATTTCAAATGTGTCTTTTTAAATTGAAAAGGTCTTATGAATCTCTTTAATGTTTTACAAGTCAGCTCCAGTGCGGCTGGATGAAAGATTCATGCCCATTGTTTTAATGCTAAAGTTTATGATCAGAATTTAGATGTGTAAGGTGCTTTATTGCTCTAGTTTCTGTTATAATATACATGTGAAATGCATTGCATTGTTGTAAGTTCTGAGCAGGTGTTAGATTGCTAAATAATGCAGTTTGTGGCCTGAGAACTCAGACCAGGTGTTAAGATGATGCAATAAGAATACTGTGAAAACCTAAGTGTCAAAAATTATGTAATTTGGGAAGGGCCATAGAGACATGTTTGTCAGTAATGTTTAAATATTATTTCTCACAAGAGACTAGAAATTATTTTGACTTTGGAAATCCAACATATCAGCACTCTGCCTTGTGCTCACAAATAAGTTTTAGCACTGTAATTTCTTGTAGGAATAGTTAAAGCTAGTAAAGATTAATTAGGTATTTTTCTTTGAAATCAGACCTGTCCTACTGTATTATTTTAAGTTTCTGTGTGATCTCTGAACTTTTAGATATCTCTGTGTTGTAGTAGTTTTGTCTTGTGTTTTAATTATTTATTATTAAATATTTTTAAAACCTTCTACCTGTGGCTGATTTGTGTAGAGATAAGCTCTAGAGTACATTGCATATTTATAGAGGTTATTGTAATAGGCCACTCTAAAGTAAGCCTTGACTGTTGTCATACTACCATTCAATATTAATATTGCATAGTAATAATTGGACACCCTTTTAAGGGCCTTTTAGTAGCTGATATTATTAACTGTGTGGTGGCAGTAATTACTACCATATAGTCTGGGTAAAGGGGCACAGTTGGAGAATCTGTGTCAGCCTTTCCCAGGAGTGTCTGTGAAGTTGTATAAATACTTATCAAAAAGTGTGTGTGTGTTGTGTCAGCTACTTGGCAGGGACACAAAGCACTAGTTGGACAGAGAGGGTACTGGAGGTTTTAGCTTGCCCAGTTAGGCTGAGACCTGGACCCTATAGCTGTGCCAGTGGGGAGTCTTATTGGGGACCTGGTGAGCAAGGGAGCAGCCAGCCCCAGACTGACTGTGATCTCTGTGTGCACTTAAGGGAAATTGTACTTTACTGTGTGTATTAGTTATCCTTTCCTCTTCTAGGAGACAACCTCCCTGGTGTTAGTGGTGAGGATTGAGGCTCTTTGATTGCTGGGCCAAGGTATGGTCATCACAATAACTATCCCAGAAGGGATTGTGGAAAGAACTGGGAAACCAAAAGAAAGATATCTTTCAGCCAGCTCTGCCAAGTTCAGTAGAAATCCTTATGTTACTGGAGATTTCATGAAAGTAGAACATAAGTTAAATGAAATTTATTCTGCTAGAAAAATACATGTATGCCATCCCTGTAAAGCACATGAACCATTATCTTGGCTGAAATATTATGTAATATAAATAAGCCATTAAGCCTTCACTAACTAGCAAGAGGGTTGTTACAAACTGGCTATCACATCTTCCTGTTTCGCACAGGACCTACATTAGAAAATAAGTTCATAAGTGTTTACAAGGCTAACAACCACAAGGGACTTTTTAAGTCTAGCCTTGCATCCCAAATGTTACCCTTGACACATGTAAGCAGGGGCCTGGGAGAGGAAACATTTAGAAGCAGAGGTCTGGGAGATGAACCATTTACAGGCTGCCTGTGTCCATTAGAGACATAGGTACAAACCAGGGATGAATTTCCTGTTACCCATCTAATTGTCCAAGTAAAACATGAATTGGGTTAGGGAGGAACTCTGCTTCACATGGCTATGGATCCTGTTCCAGAGATGGGGTAGTCTCTGTGATGCATATCTGTCTCTCCGCAGGTTCTATTTATATCACAGCCAAGGTTTAAGTCTTAGAACGGGTAATGCTGGCACTGTTGGTTTTCTGGGTTTGTAGGAGGTCGATCAGGGTGGGGTGTTGCAATGCCTTGTATGCCAGGCATAGATCTCCCCTCAAAAGCCTGTAGGAGACAGAATGCAGGGATAGAGCCTTGAGGCGGTCTGCATAGGACATGTTACTTTTACCCTATATTCTTTTTGTGAGGAACCTCTGTGGACATTCCAGTTGTTGGATATGCCTAGTTAGGTAAATACCAAAGGGGACATCATACTCAATGATAGGTCTGATTAATGCCAAATAGACTGGAACAATGACTTCCTTGGACCTAGATGGAATACCTTTGTTTATAAGTTGCACAACATAGAAAGATTTCCTTACTACTATAGATACATGATGGTCAAAGGCTAGATTACTGTCTATATGTGTCCCCAAGTCCCAGACTATTGGGTCAACTCTTAGGGGTGTGTTGTCAATATGATAGTTACCAGGGGTGAATGACTTCCCATAAGATACTATTATGCATTTCCTGGTATTTAGTTTTAGTCCATGGCTCTGACACCAGTTGATTGTGTCAGCCTCTCCTGCAGAACATTTGTGTCAGTGTGAGATTCAATGAAAGCTTCTCATTTGCAATCATCTGCAAATTTAGCCAGCCAGAGGCCATTGACAATGGTCTTGACTTCACAGAAGTAAATGCCAAAAAAGAACTTTTCCAAGACCGATATCTGAGGGACTCCACTTGTGACTGAACTCTTTGTAGAGATGGACATCCCAATTCTAACTTCCTAAGTCCTGTGAGCCTGCTGGATATCTGTCGGGTGACATAAGGATTTATACCTGTCGCTTGTCTTGTTTTACAAGTGAAGATAAACAGGTGGGGTAGTTTGTTTATATGTTTTATTATATATAGAAACACATCAGAATTGATAGCAGCAGTACAAAATATAAACAAACTGATTAACTGACAGATTACACAGACATACATGTTTACATCTCAACAGCTTACTACAAAATGGCAGTCAGGCTCGCACATGCTCAGTATTTATACACTTGTCCAACCCCCTAGAAAGCTTCTTAAATGTATTCATACATATTGATCGACATCTTCCCTCTTCAATGAATTGCCCACAGTATAATGACATTTGAAAAGAAACATGCAATTGTACAGACAATAAGAAATAAACACAATGTTCATGTCCAAGTTGCTATGTATCTGGAACATGGCCTAGAAATGCAATCTGATCTAGTGATATAACAATCAAAACTGGGTTTAGCAACAGGGACAGCCTTTGGTGAGCAACTTGCTTCAGGAGTTCTGGGATTCTTCTCAGGAACAAGGATATTTATTGGAATGTCCTCTGGAAATGGAATGCTGGATAACTCACTCTGAGATATCAAGTCTTTCTCGCAGGTATGATACTGCAATACAGGTTTGGACACAAGGACCAAATGTTTCCAATTCTGCCTAAATTCTTCTCCTTGTGATTCTACAATGTACAATCTCAGCTCTGGACATACAGGCTTCACGACTGCAATCCAATTAAAATCTTTTGTCGCCTGCATCCTCACTATCTCCCCTTCACATAATGGATTGAGTGGTTTGCTGGACTTGTCATAATAGAACTTCTGGGATAAGCGCTTCTTTAACAGAGTGGCTTTCACTGATCTGTTGTTCTTGACACATGGAACCAGTAATGAACTACTAATTTGTTGTGTGGTTCTAGTCTGTCTTGTCAGAAGTCTCTCTGCAGGTAAACCAAGATGTTTATCATGGCGAACATTTCTGAGATTTAAGAGATTCAAGAAAACATCGCTATTATCTCATTTAGATTTCTCTAGTAATTGTTTCACACTTTGAACTGCACATTCTGCCAAACCATTTGACTGCAGGTACTCAGGGCTACTCGTAACATGAGTAAAGTCCCACTCTTCAGAAAATCATTTGAACTGCTGGCTTATAAACTGTGTACCATTGTCAGAAATAACTTTGTGACTACTACCACAGACTGCAAAATGACACTTCATTTTGTAACGACAGTACTGGATGTTAGATTAGGAAGTAGGTCAATCTTGAACCAATTAGAATAAGAGTCTACTAACACCAAGTAGTGTTGACCATTCCATTCAAAAATGTCTGTAGCTACTGTCAACCAAAGTAGTTCATGAATCTGGTTTAGATGAAGTGGTTCTTTCTGTTGATGTGGCTTACATACAGAACAAGATGACAGTACTCTCTCAATGTCCCTTGACATAGAAAGCCAAAATCCTAGTCCTCTCACCCTTCTTTTGGTAGAATCAGTTCCTGGGTGGCCACGATGCAAGATGGCAATATATACTCTCATTATAAGGATGTTGGAACAATCACATTTGGACCTTTCATAATGATACCATTGTGAAACAAAATCTCAACTCTGTCAGGAAAATATGGTTGCACTTCCATTTGCAAACAAGATTGCTTTGAAGGCCATCCTCGACTGATCAAGTGGTTGAGCTTCTGAAGAACCGGATCTGAGGCTGCATTACTTCTAAGTTCATCAAGATGTGTGAAAGAAAAAAAAATCTCACTTCCTTGACTTCAAAATCAAATTTCTCATCTTCATACTGTTCTGTGGTATTTCTGGGCGATCTGGATAATGTATCAGCACAATTAGGAAGTTTGCCTTTTGTGTAGACAAGATTGAAATTATACTTTTGCAATTCCAACATCATGCCTTGCAATCTGGCAGGAGCTGTATAGATAGGCTTTCTCAAAATAGTGACTAGAAGTTGGTAATCTGTTTCGATCTGGACAGATTTACCATAAATATAATTATGAAACTTCGAACATGCAAACACAATTGCCAAAAGTTCTTTCTCAATCTGAGCATACTGGATTTCAGTTTGGGTTAGAGTTCTGGATGCATAAGCCACTGCATCAAGAACAAACTTCAAAGCATCACAAGAAAAGGCAACTGGTTTGTGAACATCACAGTATCTGAGAGTTGCTGGATTGGCAATTCTCTGTTTCAGGACATCAAATGCTCTCTGGTGTTGTTCTAACCATAACCAGGATACATCTTTGTGTGTCAGCTATCTAAGCAGTGCTGAAAGTCTATAATGAACTTGCCTAGGTAGTTAACTATGCCAAGAAAATGTTGTAGGGTTTGAACATTGTCTGGAGCTGGCATCTTGAGAATTGCTGTTTTCTGTGAAGGATCTGGTTGTAAGCTTGAACTGGTAAATAAATGACCGACATAAGTAACTTCTCACAGCCTGAATTTGCACTTCTGAGGATTCAGCTTAAGATTCACTTTAAGTGCTCTTTCCAGAACATTCTTAAGGTTTCTGTCATGCTCGGCTTCACCATTACTTCCTACTAGAATATCATTTACTATAACAGCACACAGATTCCCAGAAAAAAAAATTGCTCTATTGCATACTGGAAGACTTCACTAGCAGAGTTTATCCCAAATGGCATTCTTAAAAATCTGTACCTGCTGAAAGGAGTACTGAAAGTGGTAAGCAATGAGGATTTTCAATCAAGCAAAATTTGCCAAAATGAACTGTTTGCATCTAAGACAGAAAAAACAGTGGCATTTGGTATAACAGCAGCGACTTCTCTGACTGTACACATTGGATGATGAGGTCTTTTCAGTGCTTTATTTAAATCTCTTGAATCGATACATATTATGACATCATCTGAGCTTTTCTTATGAGCTACGACCATGGAGGAAGCCCATTCAGTTGATTTTTCTACTGGACAAATTACATCTTGCTGCACCATTTTATCTAGCACAGCCTCGACTCTGTTCTGCATATTTACTGGAACTTTCCGGGCTGGACTGACTTCAGGGTCTAACTTCATGGAGTACACAACTGGGAGTTTGCCTAGCGTGTCTTTGAAAAGATCAGCATAGGTAGAAAAAATATTCTGGGCAAAATTAGAATAGTGGTCTTTTAAGCTTACATTGTGCACTTCCTTATTAAATGAAAGTAGTCCCATTTTCAAACTGTCTCTGAGGCCTAATATTGACTGTACGTGCCTTTAACTACGTAAAATTTCAAGTCATAGCTGTTCCCAGCAGGGAAACATGAAAGCATTACTGAACCTTCCATTTGAATTTCTTCACCACCATAAGCAACAAGCTTAACACCAGCACACACTCTAGCAAATGTTTCTGTTGACATAACATTGCACTTTGAACCTGTCAACTTTGAGCTCTATGGGTCTCCCATTTATCTGAACAGTACAAAATACTTCATTCTTTGCCCATAAATCAACTGCATTAACTGCTTCATTAAGCACAGACACACCATCAACATAAAAAGTAGGGTCACAATTTTCTAATTGATCAACTTGTCTGTTTGAATGCTCTCTTTCAATAAAAGAATGTTCCGTATCTGATTTACAGAACCATTTGAAATGATTCCACTTATTGCATTTGTGGCATTGCTGACCAAAAGCTAAGCACTTTTCTCTTTTGGGTTCATGATTTGCACCACAATTACAACAGTTGGATATGAAACTGGGTATAGGCATATTCTTTGAATTTCCTGTCTGACTCTTGTGCTTCACTGAGACTGTGCACACTCTGGAATTTACTAGAAAGAAAGCTACAGGGTTTCCTAGTGACTGCTGCCGGGTTTATAGTTTTTGCCATGTGCTTGAGCCTGTTTCGTTTAACCATGTGCTACATACTATCAACGCAAGCTTTAAAAGATACTGGAAGCATGCATTTCTCATTTGTAAGCATATGCGTGCTTTTCCTGTGAGCTCAAATATCTGACAAATCTCAATGGCCTTATTCAAAGTTAAATCATGTCATGAAGCAAAATCTTTTTTACAGCATCATCTTTAATACCACACACCAGTCTGTCTTTTATCAACTCATCCCTTAAATCACCAAATCTGCATGTTTTAGCTTTATTTCTCAAGTCAGTTACATATGCTGCAAAAGTATACTCAGGCTTTTGATCTCGTGTAAAATAAAGTGTCTTTCCATTGTAGTATTCGTTTGGGGGTTACACATTTCTCTAAATTTACGTTTTAAGCACTCAGGGTCTTCCCTTCACTCAGCCGGTATAACTATATGATGGTTCCCCCCTCCCCTGAAACACAGCAGCTGCATACACAAATGAATGCTCTCTTTCTATGTCTTCTGAACCAGCCAAATTAAGCCTTTATCAGAAAATGCAGCTTGTATAAAAATATAGTACTCTTGCTCAAACACTCTCCAGTTCTCTGCAGTATTATCATCAAATACAAGTGGAGATGGTTTTAGAAATCCTTCAGCCATGCCAACAAAGTATGCTTAAACACATTGCAAATATGGCCCTTGTAGGTATATACGAACATGCACAAACACCAAGTACTTATAATAACATTCAAATGCTCAATAAACTCTTCAAAATACTGTACCTTGTGAAATATGCTTTGAAATGGCTGTATTTTGCAAAAAAAAACTGCACTGTAATACTGCACAAACTTATGAACACTTTGTATACTTCAGATATCTTGAATAGCTTTAATTAATGCAAAACAGTAGCTCATAGTGAAAAAATGCGGTTGTTTTCCTTATTTTATTCATTTTATGTGATTTGGACTTAATTTCAAACATTTTCTGTAGTTATTTGAATATTTTTTCAATATGTTGCAGTCTTGGACATTTCATTTACTTAGAAATTCATTTAGAGCATTTTGAGTGCTTTTTTATATTTTGTGAATGAGAAATCATTAAAGTAAGTTTTTATACCTGAAATATGTTTCTGACCTGTTTTTGCAAGTTGTACGCGCAGTAGGGATGATCCATTCTTCTATATTCCTCCACCATTAACTGAGTGCCTTCAAAGTTCTGAATCTGGATTTCTGGATCTCATTCTGACACCATGTCGCTTGTCTTGTTTTACAAGTGAAGACGAACAGGCGGGGTAGTTCATTTATATGCTTTATTGCACAGAAACACATCGGGATAGATAGCAGCAATAAACTGATTAACTGACAGACTACACAGACATACATGCTTACATCTCAACAGCTAACTACAGGTGACAGTCAGGCTCGTACATGCTCAGTATTTGTACACTTATGCAAGCCCCTAGAAAGCTTCTTAAAGGTATGTATACATACTGATCTACAATACCCAACCTCTTGAGTTTGTCAACAATGCCCGAGTGGGATATTGCGTCAAATGCCTTGCCTTGGCCAGGTTAAGGTAGACTATGTGAATCATTTTGTCCTCATCCATGGCTTTGGTGACCTTTTCAAAGAAGCCCACCAGGTTAAGTAGGCATGGCCTGCCCTTAATGAAACCAAACTGGGTAGGATCTAGTGTCTGAAGGTTTCCTATATCACTACTGATCGTTTCCATAATAACTCTTTCCATGGCTTTGCATATGAGACTAGTGAGACTTATTGGTCTGTATTTTCCAGGGTCTGTCGATGGCCCCCACCTTTGTGCAAAGGGATGACTATTGCTGTTATCCATTTTTGAGGCATAAAGCCTGCTTGGAAGCTATAGTTAAAAATAAATTCCTGAGGACCTGACAGGTGATGTTTCATGCTATTTACAAGGCATCCTGGGATATTGTCTGGACCCACTGATGCAGTCTTCTTGGCCTTAGAGAAAGCATTGAGGACCTATTCCCTGGTGATAGCATGGGCAGTGATACTTGATGGTATTTCCAAAGAGAAGTTTGAGGGGAAGAGAGGGGTAAAGTTCATAGGTTCATAAGAGCTTTACTAGTCCATCGGCCCTAGTGCCCTTACAAGCCTAGTCATATTTATCCTGAGTTCCCCCAATTGTCAGTGGTTATGTAAGTGAAGTTGACAGAGGTAAGGGTCTATGGTAGTTAATACCAACTTCCTCTGTCCTTGAGGAACACTGGAAAAACCACAGGAGTGAATTTGCAGTGACCCATCGATTGATATAGGTTGCATTTGAAGAGGGGTCAGGCATGGACTCTGTTTCATGTCAACTGGAAGCTAGTTCCAGAGAAATGGCAGTCTCTGGGAGATGTATCTATCTCTCCAGCATGACTTCTTCATGTCAGAGGCTAGGTTAAGACTCCAAGAATGAGTGACCTTCCTGCAGTTTGATTTACAAATGTGTAGCATTTCCATCAGGGCCGGGTCAGAGACTGCCCTGTAAGACAGGCATAGGTTACCCATTAGAAATCTGCAGGAGACAGAATACAGTTACAGGGCATTCAGTCAGACTTTTTTCTGTACCCTGTAATTTCTTGCTGAGAAACCTCTTGTGGTCTCTCCAATTGTTACAGGTGTCTAATGAGGTACATGCAAAAGGGAGCTGAATATGTTGGCCCATCGGTTTCCTATATCTTCTGATTCAGTATAGATGGTTTCATTAACAATGAGCTCTGCACACAATTGAGTATTGCCCTTGAGGTTCACACAAAGCTAGAGAATGCTTTGTGGCTGTCCTCAGCCTGGGAGGCCAAATTTACCTCAGATTTGGCTTTGGTAGACTTTATTTGTCTTCTGAGTTGTTTGTTTAGTTTGATGAGAGTGCTTTTATCCTGCTGGGAGCTGTGCCTCTTAATTTTTGCCATGGTTTTCTTCCTTCTGTTATACAGCCCACTGATGTTGTGATTCCACCAGGATGGCTTGTTTTTTGAGTTAGTTCTGTGTTTCTTTCTGGTGGGTTCAGCTATCTCTTTTCATCTACTAACATATTTGTATAGGGTTTCTGTGAACAGTTCTGTGTGGGCAGCAGTGTTCCCAGGGTTTATGGGAGCTTGAGATTTTGTCAGGTTATTACTTAAAAGTAGGAAGTTAGTCTTACAGTAGTTCATGAATATTCCAGGGTTAGCTAGGGTTCTAGGTTTTATTTTTACTTCAAAGGAGACCATTTTGTGATCTCATCTTACCAGACAAGACATTACTCTAAGGGGTGTGCAGCACTCTCCCATATTAGTGAGGACCAGATTGAGTATGCTTTCACCCCTAATCAGTGTATTGACAATCTAGTCCAGGGAGTTTGTGTTTATAAGATCCAGGAATATCTGTGCCTGAATGTCTGGTGTCATATATTATTACCAGTTAATAGTGGGGTAATTAAAGTCACCCATGAATATGGTATTGGATTGGATGGTAAGTTTTTCTAATAGGTTTAAATACATGTCATGGGTGTCCTGGGTCGGAGACGGAGACCTATAGCTTTCAAGGAAGTGGTACTGTATTTTGCCTTTGGTGATTTGAATGTGGAGAAGCTCAAGTACATTGTCCTGTTTGACCAGCCTTGAGGTATATTTATTTTTGATGTAAGTTGAGGCACCTTCACCTTTAGTCCCTGTCTGTGCAGTAGCTGGTCTAAATGTGTGGAAAGCATTATAGCCTTGCACTACCAGTGTGCTCTCTGCAACTCTTAACCATGTCTCAGTGACTGCACAAATGTCAGCAAGATTCTCTAAGGTAAAGAGAGCTTGCAGGGAGTGGAGTTTTTTGCGTAGCAGTAACAACTTTAGATTTTTTTGGTTTTAATTTGCTATGTCAGAAGTACTTTCAGATTGGTATTGCCTGAAAAAGGCAGTATGGGAAAAGACAATGTTTTAGCTAATATGTGAAAGCCTACAGGGGAGAGGTGCAGACCATCACTGACAAAGCAGTGTGGTCTGTTGACCATCTTCTTCCATGCTGACAAGCATTGCACTCCCTTAGAATGATACCAGAATCCAAGCCAATTATTAAAGTCAGTCATTTTTTGTTCATATTGTGGCATCATCCTTGGAAAAGGTAAAATTCTGCTCAGTGCTAGTCTCATACCAGCCTGGGACACATATTCTTAAAGCTCCATGATGTCTCTCTTCATACTGTCTAGGGAGGTATGTCTCAGGTCATTTACATCTACATGGACTATGCTGGTACTTGTGGCCCAGTGACTTGAGTGTGTGTGTGTGTGTGTGTGTGTGTGTGTGTGTGTGTGTGTGTGTGTGTGTGTGTGTGTGTGTGTGTGTGTGTGTGTGTATGTGTGTGTGTATATAGCAAATGACCATGATTTTCTCCTTATTCAGTCTGGTGAGAGAGACATCAGTCTGTCTCACAAAGACCAGAATGTTGGATTGTGTGGTGGCTTGCCTTATGGGCTTAGAAGTAGAGGCTCCATGAGATTTGTCTATATGTGTTGATGTGGGTATTGTTTTGACAGAGTGCATCCAGGGATGCTGATGGTATTTGTTACGTGCATTTCATCTAGGAGGTCTTTGGGGTTTAGGAAGCTTACATTTAAATGTCTCAACATATGTGGGACTGTGAGTATGCCTTGAATTGTGTGTGATGGGTGCAGTGTGTGTACTACCGACAACCTGATTGACATTAGGATTGCCTTTATGTGAGAGCTTTGCCACCAGTGACATTGTGTAAATACATCTCTCCCATATCATATCAGTTTGTTAGAGAATTAATTGGCTGTCAGTAAACATGAGGCCATTTGTACATTGTCTCAGGATGCCCATATCCACCAAGCAACTGGTAACAGAGACAGTGAGAAATTTCATCTCCGTGACAGCAGACCTTTTTTTTTAGTAGATTGCTGGAGCGGGAATATAAAGTAATGTCAGGAGTATCTGGTTTGCAACTTTGGGGGCAGTGCTTGGCACTGCAAAGTAGTTACTCCATGTGCAACTAGGTGTTAGTGAAATTTCAAGGTTGCTTTTACAGGAAAAATGTCAACTCAAGGTGTCTGCATCTATACAGGGCATTGTCAAAACTTGAAGGGGAAACTAACAAGTAGACCTTGATGATTTATGGATGAATTATTTAGGGAGATATTCTGAAGTTCGATTACACAGGCAGCAAATCAAGGAGTATTTAGTGAAAAGAAAGGATTAGCTTTGTCAAGAAAGATGAAAAGAGGGGATTTGGCTGATTGGCTACTGCTTGGCTGCTACTACTACTGGTTACACCAAAGCTTCATGTTGCTGTGATACAATGCTCCTTTGCTTCTTCTCTCACCAGAATCAAAGCAGTAGCACCAATCCCAAAATGAGAAGGAGGCCACAGGCTTTTTGGTGATCAACAGTCTTGTCTCAGAGGATACACGGGTTTGCAGACTTGTTGTAACCTTTTTCTGAGATGCCTTGAATATGAAACAGTCCAGTCTGGAAGGTCAGACACAGACACTTACTGCCCAGTCACTGCACTCTGCTCCTTCTCTCATGAAGGGCAAAATATAAGTACAAATTCTGAGATGGCACGTCTGAAGCAGTTATTAGGCTTTCCGGTGATCAGCAATCACCAGGAAATAATGTCCCTATGCTCCTTCTCTCACCAGGAACAAAGCAGAAGCACTAATCCCAAAATTACTACTGAGAGGCAGAATGTGGGCTCTACAATAATTTATGGTCTTGGAGTAGTTGTTTCAGATTTTAAAGGTAAGATGGAACAAATGGGTTAGCATCCTAAGAGTTTCAGCAGTTAGATATGAAAGAGGGGGTAATGTAAGCTTTAGCTATATAAGTGGAGAGCTGAGCCACTGATTTTAAAAGAGCAAGATAGATTGGAAGGGGGTGGGCACTTTGTATTCTGGTTCTATGGAATACAGTGGGATGGTCAATTAATTTAAATAGCTGAATGGGGTGATTTCACAAAATGACAATTTTGTGCTTACAACAGCCAATGAAAGAGAAGGAGGAAGGACATATGTGGTCAAATTAAAATAAGGAGCAGGCAATTAGAAAGGCAGTTGGGGTTAAAAACACAACAGTACCAGGATGAGAGGATGAGGGAAAGCTTTAATTTCTGTGTCACTTACAACAGACATAGCTGTGGTATCTTTCTAGATGAAATATGCAATTAAAAGCAGAATACAAGTAAAACACAGTGTAAAAAAATCGCAATATAAAAAACAGTAGAAGGCAACAAAGCAATACAAAATACAAGAAAACAAAAACAAACTAACCGTTCCCTCACAACGACCTGTGGCAGAGTCTGATGAAGCTTTTCCAATAAAGCCTTGAAATGTGTTATTTTTACCCCTTAAGTAGAAGATTTAGTTTCTACCTCCACTATCAGTTCATGGGAACTTAACCTTAATTGACCCGTTCTAACTTCTGTGTGACTGACAATAGACTCAGCTGTGGTCTCTTTCCTGGTTTAAATATGCAATTAAAAGCAGAATACAAGTAAAACGCAGTGTAAAGATAACAAATCACAATATAAAATACAGTGTAAAGAAAATAAATCATAATAAATAAATCACAACACAGTATCATTTCCCTTTTCAGCTTTCCAAGAAACAGAAAGTTTACAAATAATGCCAAGCTTGCCTGCTTTCCAGGTAGTAATTATGCCTATAACAATAAAAATATATTGTACATGCAAATATTGTTTCAAGCCTAACTTAAACTGCAGTTTGTGTTACTTACATACCCACATTGTCATTCATCTGTTTCTAATCTCAATGTTGTAGTTAGGATTATGGTTAGGGTGAGTTAATGGGACTGCAAAAGATGGCTTTCCATTAAAAAATGCATACCTAAAGAAAGAAGTCTAATTTAGATATATTCACGAGGAATAGTTTAATATTATCCTTCAATTATTGTGGACGGGTTGAACATTATGGACAATGTGAGGTCTGGCTGTGAGGTTAGACACAGATCTAGTTATTTCATATGCCTATTTCCCAGGAGCCAGTAAACCATCAAAGCTAAGAATATGTTTGAGATTCCACTAAAAATAAGTGCATGTCTAAATGTAACATCACTGTTTATATTTATTTTGTGCACATTATTCTTTATTTTATCACCAAATATCCCAAACATATATAAAAGTTAATTTAATATCAGTTCTTATCTTATTCTTAAATGTACCCACTATTAAGACATAAATATCCTTTAATCATCTCTACAATAAAGCTAGATAAAGAATGGCATGAAAACATAGAAATTAACCTAGAATGTCATACAAATGAATTTTTTCATCAGATTCATAAGCACTTAACTCATTGCTGTCAGTCTTTATTATTACTATTATTTATTTATTTATTTTATTTACTGGCATTTTTTGATCGAGAAAGTCTGACTGGGACAGGAGCCCATTTTTAGCACAGGCCCAGGCAGAAAAGCTCCACAAACACATTTATGATTGCAAAGTATTTTACAAGAATTTAAAAAATATACAGAAATTACAGTACTATACAGTACAGTATAACAAAATGAGAAAGACGATTAGTATTACTTTTACTATTATTATTATTATTATTATTATTATTATTATTATTATTAATTATTATGGATTTCTTTTACAAAATAAATAGAACATGTTGGAGGGATAGGTGATAGGGATCTCTTTTACAAAATAAAAAGAACATGTTAGAGGGACAGGTAAGTATCACAGAGAAATACCTCTTCTATGGAACTGTCTTCCAATCCACATAAAGCAAAGTACTTCTTTCACTCTATTCAAATGTAGTTTGGATGAATGGATGAGTAACCACAAATTCATCTGTGGTTTAGTACCATGTAAATGTCCCAAAAGTATCCTTTTTTTTTGGACTACCTCTGGGTTATTTATGTGCAAAATATTAGAGCCTAAAACTACCAGAGGAATATAAGGCTATGCTTCTTCAGATCCTCATAGATAAATAGCATAATAAGTAAATATGACCCTGTGAACCTATTGTATACACCGATAAAAAAAGTTAAGCAATATGCATGTGTTAACTTAGATACATTAAACAATCTCTGCAAATATGTTAATGTCAGTTTGGAGGTAATACGACATGCAGTCTGACTTTAAAAGAATTGGAGTAGCACTCTATAGTAGTACTCCAAATGTAATCCCAGCTCTGGCCCAGTATGATGCCACACGGAAAAGAGGAGAACATCTACGGCTACCCAATAGTACACCAGTGATGCACATCTAAGGAATACTTGCTCTGCAAATAAACATCCTTACCTTTTCTCAGTTAAATCTGATAACAGTCAAGCCCACTGCATTACTGAAACAAATCCCCCATACCAGAAGTACCAACATCACAAACTGTATGTTGTCCACAACACTTGTAAATTGAATCAAGCACACAGTATTAGGTATGTCAGGTGACTTGTTCATAGGCTACACAATAAAGTATTGTATTCAGTAAAGGGCCAGATCAGTGAGGTATGAAATGGTATAATGTTGTCCCTGCAGTGACTAGACATTCCCTTAATGATATGAAGCTACAAACAGGCTTTCCTTACTTTGGTATGCATATATTAGTCACATGTCAAGCTACTGTCTACCAACTGTTTTTCATATCTCTTTAATGATGTTATTTTTATGATTTCACCATGTATTTTGTATTCATAGCTGTTGTCAGATTAACCGCCTGATGGTACATTCACTAGCACTAAAAGCGAGGTCATTACTAGTGCACCTAGTGAAAATTCTTGTAATCTATTGTTGGGAATTGCAACAGTTTTCAATGACATAATTATGTTATCCAGTTTGTTGTCTTCAGAATATTTAGTTTTCTACAGCCCATTTCCCATGTTTACATCTGGCAATAATAGTCCAGATAAGAAGTCAACCCAGTTCAGAGCCCTTTAGAACACTATTGATGACCCCTATGGAAACAAACACGTAACCTGTCAACTTGACATGTTGTGTCCCTTTGCTTATCCAGTGATTTAACTACTGAATTACATACGGACTGAAATTTAATGGAATTAATTTGTCAATCATATCCTTATGTGGGATAATATTGAATGCCAAATCTTCATTAAATGCTGCTGTTACCTTTTCAGAGAAATCTACAACATTCAAAATGCAAGATTTTCCCTTAACACACTATTCCACATCTATTAGAAGGAGATCTCCCCCAGTGCCACTTTGGAAAAGCTTCTTGGATTTTGTACAGGCTACTGGCCAATCAGTTGTGAATTGGTAGGAATATACAATGCCACCATAGATCAGGGACATATCAAAATGCTACCATTTTATTCAACATTATTGATAATGGTTTAATCAGGATTTTCTTGATTCTGTACAGGAAGTCACGGGTTACATTGTCTGGTCCCAGGGAACTTGAATGTTTAATTTCATTTATGGCAGCTGTATCATGCTTGTGGTAGTATAACAGATGTCTCCCCTTGTTTCTATACCACTAACATACTTCTTTGCTAATTTTAAAATTTCAACAAAATATTTCTATATACACATTTTCCATTACCTTGAGGCTGTCTAAACATTTCATTGTTTACTGATAGCATGTTTCATTACCAGTTTTTCCTTTAAGTGTATTTAATACAATTAAAGAATACCTTATTGGAAGCCACGGTGGTACAGTGGTAGCGTTGTTGCCTCACAGCAAGAGGTTCTCCTGTTCGATTCTTGGCTGGAGTGCCTTTTGTGTGGAGTCTGCATGTCCTCCTCGCGGTCGAGTGGCCTCCGAAAGACATGTGTGAATGGACATGCCTTCGCTGAAGGTTGGGCGTTGGGCTGGAAACTCGGCACCATAAAAATCTACTGCCAATCATTAGCAGACTGGAGTTCCACTGTGGCGACCCCTAACCGGGAAAAGCCGAAAAGACAAACAAACAAAGAATACCTTATTGATTTCAAGCTTCAGTCAGTGTTAAACTTAAACTGGCTGTATTGGGGCTACACACTTCATAAATAATATGGTTTTATAACACTGAATGTTACTGAGCCACATTAAGAGGGATTTTTTAACATAAACCACTCATACAATGAAGCTGAAGCTGTGAGAATGGAAAGTGCCATTTCTTAAGCCCCAGTCTATATCTGACATGCATACACATAACAGAATACTCAAGGGATGTGCAGTCTTTTCAGCTCATGGCAATAGGTCTTGTCAGTGAGGTGGATCTTTTTCTTTTGGAATCTGACCATATTACTAAAATGAAAAACAAAAGAATAAAAAATTAAATAAGAAATGAACCACAGTTTGAGCACTGAGAAATTAAGTTATGGGAAAAACAGACACAAGTATAAAAATCTATCTAAAAATTAAATAAAAAAATAACTAAACATTAAAACTAATCCAGCTTAATATAACTGTCTCTATACTACAAAAATAATATATATAATTCTGGCACTATTTAAAAAAAGATTAAATCTTCTATTAGAGAAAATATACCCAGCAGGCAGTCCAGTCATACAGACCTACATAAAGTGTTTATAATCCCTATGTTACAGAAAATTTTTGAAGTTATTGCAGGCTACTGAAATAAATGGGGAATGATATTCCACACTAAAAACATAGCGGAATTAAATGGATTGTTTTTGAGGTTTGCTTTATGTCATATAGAAAATATCTTGTACTGTAAAATTATGAAACCTTACGGTTCCATTGCTGAAACATGAATGCCAAAAAACAGACATGCCATAGCACAGTAAACTAATGCCCAAACCACATGAGGGTGTAAACCTAACTGTAAGCAATTCTGCAGGGGAGCAAGCCCTTCTGCACCCCACCCTACACCCTAAGCAAATATATCAACTCATGTGATTGTATAAATATAAATAATGCAGTTTGTCTCACAAAATGAAGGAAACACTGCCAGTGAACACTTAGTAAACATACCAGCAGTGATTTCCTATGTGAAATGGAAATCACCTTTCTGTTACCTGGCATCTTGTGACTCGGCCACTTGATGATTTAGGAAAAGTAATTTGGCACAGTGCGGAGAAACCAAACTCATTTAGTAAACATACAGAAAATATATTCCTTGTAACAAATACAAGTTCCCTGTGTATTGTTCCCCCCAGAATACATGGGGATTTGGAAATCTAAGATGTCATAAATTAAGGGTACTTTTCCGTTATCAGCGCAATGCTTGCTATGACCACTTGGAATCTTACCCCGCGCTCGCAATTGCTGTTGTGAGTACCAAAAATTGTCCCTCTCTTGCAGCCTTTGCTCCCATGTTATTTATGACTTTGTCCTGATTTCTTGCTCTAAGGGGTTGAGAGGAATGGACTGCCAGTGCATTGATACATGAGAAGTAATACTACAACTAAAAAGATTCGCAAAACTGACATGTGTAAGTATATGTGCTATGTGATCACAAAATGCAAGTTCTCATTAGCAAATGCTGCAGTTAATGACCTGCAAATTACATTAAAAAAAGGACATCCTTGAATCCCTATTCATTTTGTACTCCGCATGGACTTGCTACTTCATTGTGGAATGTCAGTTCCACAGTTAGTGCTGGTTCCGCAATTTTTAAACTCTTTTTAAAGTGTGTGTATGATGTCAAGGAAAAGGTAGAAATGTGATTAAGTAAACACATGTGATTGTATATGATATTGTGTCAATCTTCTGTAACTAGAGAATTCTAAAAAAAATCACTGACCATTTTATATTGACCCTCCAAAGAACACTTCAACGTGCAAACTATTTCATCCCTCTTTTTAAATATATTTCAAACGGTAAATCAGAAATGCAAAAATAACACAGAAACTGAACAGATCATACTGGCCCTCACATTTAAAATGAATTTATGGTAGTTTTCCATTATCAAACGCTCATTCCAAGTGTTGCCCCTATAAGAGAAAAGTACCATATTAAGTATTTGGTACTTCAGGGTTTGAAACAGAGTTTCATGAAAACTGAACTAAGCTTTTGTATCAAACACCAGAGCTCCTTACATAGCCGGATCCAGCACTAGGTGACTTAGGCAAATGCCTAGGGCCCATGTTGGCTTGGTGGGGGCATGTTTGGATGACAGCCCAGCTTTACTATATAAAAATAAAAAAAGCATCTTCTGTAAATGAAAAAAAAAAAAAAAAAAGCCCTGCATTAGGATATCTCTAGAGAACTTCTATAAGGACAGGACAACAGGCATGGAAACATCAGCATTAGGACACTGACAAACTTCTAGTCAAGCACAGAAACCATGGGAGATTTAAGTGATGGAGAACAGCAAGCAAGCCAGCCAGCTGGCTGTAGAAGATTTAAATGAAGCAGAGTACCATTCCAGCCAGCCTTGATCCCAATTTGGAGGAAGCCAGCTGTGTGAGATTTAAGTGATGCAGAGCAACGTTCCCAATTTAGAGGAACAGAGCACCAGTCCAGTGATTGCCACTGACCAGGTGTGTTATCAAAGAATGTGAAGTTCAATGCATTTCCAAAGGATGTAAGTATTCGTACAGTTCCAATGGATGTGGACTTCAAGGGAAGAGAAGTTTACTATTGTTCATGATAAGTGTGTTCTTAATGTGCACCTGTTTTGTTTAGTAAATGGCGACCAGTGCTTGGGCTATAAAATGTAAAAGCTGTTTAAGTATCACAATGGCTAGCATACATGACTTTGGTGCAGAAGAATGTGGTTTCTACTCCCATACCATTTAGATGGATTGCTGATACTGCAGTGCTCTTTAAGAGGGGTGCTGCACTCCTGAGTGTGTCATCCTTTGAATGAGATGTTAAATAGAGGCTCCATCTGCCTGCATTGATGGGAGGTCCTATGCGATCTTTTACCACAACCTGGCCAAATTTTCCCTAATAGTATAAATACCACCAGGGATCTCCCCTGAAAAGAGCTCACTAGCCTATTGAGACTAACCTTGTCAACAAAGGATCAATAAATTAAATGTTTTAAATTAAATCCACAGCCCTGTCTTAATTTCAAAAGTAAAGAAGAAAATAATATGCACACTGACAGTTATGTACAGTATTTACGGTAACTGGGAGAAGATAAGTAATGGGACACTGGAACAGCTGCTGAGGGGACCAGGTCCATTACCCTCCCTAAGGCTCCATTTGGCTAGGATACAGCTGTACCCCCTTATGTTTCCCCCACACTTTCATATATACATGTTCACATATATGTGCAGAAATATTATATATCTTCTCTCTATCTGTCTATATATATCTATATATACATATATATATATATATATATATATGTATGTATATATATATATATATATATATATATGTATATATATATATACATATATATATATCTATCTATATATATATATATATATATATATATATATATATATACCCCACTTTTAATCTAAAACACCCAGCACTTGACTGCAATAACATCGCACTCAAAAGTTCAAAAACTATGTAACCAATGCAGTACTAAGCATGTGCCAAAAAGCAACCCTGGTGCATGCAAAATGAAATTAAAAAAAAAATCAAATAAAAATATTGTTTTTTACAAAGGGAAAGGCCTCTTACACTTATATGTGGGGGGCTTCTACCTCTGACACCCCTTGCTAATTCTATATACTAACTCCAAGACTGCACAAATGAGGGGTAAGGGCAAATTTCCAAACTCTTGAATTTGTGCAGTCTTGCACTCTTGTCTATCTGCCACCTAGCTGACCATAAGGAGTCAGCTAGGCAGCTGTTGACCTAATACTCATTCAGCCAGACCACTAGTACCCAGACATACAGATAGATCGATTGATACATATATACATAATATGACAGAGAATGTATCTTAATGCAAAGTATCAATGAAATATAACCACATCCAAAAGTCAAGCTTCCATACATTTTGCTAGTTATATATACCAACACCGATGTTGCATAACAGTGGAGAAAGGGCATAAATCCATCCAGAGCATAAACTTCAATTCTGTCAACATTTGTGCTGAGATATTTTTCAGTTTAGATATTTTTCTCTATATTTTTGCTGTTGATATTATCCTGTTTAGATTGTTTTCATTAGACCCATATATACAATTACTTACCGTATGTGCTTATTTATTATTTGTTAACCAGGTAACTTGACCGGTTAGCTGATCATTGTCAGCCATGACACGGGCTCAAGCATACACTACAATGATTTACAGCCTCTGTGTTGTATGAGCAGGAATTAGTCATAAGCAGCAAGTTTCTTAAGTGTTGTATAAAATACTACATAGACGATATATAAAATATATGGATGATTTACAACGTCACAAGTGGAGAAGTAAAATTTGTAACTTATTTATACTTGTATATTCTTACCTTGTAAACTTCACTTAACCATTATTCCAGAAAGATTTGCAAATAGACTCTTTAAAAAGCTTTCTTTGGTGTTGCTCAATCAGCTTTGTTGCATATACCAGAAGAAAGAATCAGTCTTAAAAACATATTGATCTCTTTCAATACCCCTAAAACAATGCAGATGTGACCCATATGAGTGTTTCTTTGTAGAAGCAACCCTCTCCTGGCTTACAAACCCGTATCTCATGCTGACAAAGGGTCTGGCTGCTTTGATCAGTTAGTTGACTTTTTCCATGGGCAAATTCCACTACATAATGCAGTTTCACATTGGCAAAATTAAAAACAGACATTTTTTGGATATTGCTGACTGCACCTGGTTTGGAAAACACTGACTCATAACTGGTGAAGGTGAAAGTGCATGTTAAGTTTTTATTTTGTGGAGGTCAAGCAAAAAACTCAGCATCCAAGTGAATGATCAAAAGAAAAAAGCTGCCAGAATAACTTTTATATAATTTTTAAAGGCATGATTGTTTACTAAACTTGTTCTGGGCTCTACTGTTAAATCATGATTGATCAGGTTCACAGATCTGCAATTCAGGAACCATCAGTCAGAGCAAGACCTGAGCCAAAAATGGTTACATTTTAATTATATGTGCAAAAGAAGATGACCCTCAGGGTGACATATTCAAAGTCAGACCTGGTATATTTGGAGAAGACCCTCATGGTGACATATTCAAAGTCAGACCTGGTATATTTGGAGCATAAGGTCCATTTTGAAAATATTGTTTTCTGTCCAGCTCCTTTAGAAATGGAAGGTCCTATGGCTCCTCATTCAATATCTTAGGGCACAGACAATTAAACCAAAGAATTGTAACATTCTAGATTATGAGTAGCCCTCTCAGATGAAAATTTCATTTTTAAAGGTCCAGAAGAGTTGCTGTCCTTTTTGAATAACAAAGGTCTCCATACCCGGAGGAATCAGACTGACTATACTGTGCAGACAGATAAAAGGTTTCAGTTCTACTTATGACAAAAGAAAGCAAAGTAAGAAATTATGTGATAAACATTAAACCATTGGCTGGGAGAGTACAGGTGAGGACACAAAGACAGGACAGTTGGTAGCTATATTCAAACGGTTTAGTACAGATAGTCTTCATCTCAGCTCATAAGCGAATGGATAGCTGAACTCTGGGTTAGGAAAGGTACTAGAATGATACAAATGTTTCTTAATCATAACATTAAAATGACATGAAATGGGGAGGAATCACATTAGTAAAGGAGAAAGAGGTAGAAGGTAGAGGCATGTTAAAAACACAAGAGGAAGGGGAGTAAGTAAACAGGAATGACTAACACATTAAAGGGTAACAAGTAATGCTCAGTAATGCAAAGAGCTTGGGGAACAAAATGAGTGAACCACAGGTGGTGATAGTAGCAGAGGAAGCAAATTCAGTATGGATAAGAGAAGCACGAGGCAGTAAAAAGAGGGATTGTGATATGGTAGTCCTGATTATTAAAATAAGCAGCACAAAAAAGGACATAATGAGGTTGTGGCAGTAAATGAAATGAGAGAGTTAAAAACTGAGCTGAAAAAGGAAGTGAAAGATTTAAAAGAAAAAACAATGCTATTTAACAGAATGGCCTACAAGATTAGGCATTAGCAGATATTGCAAAAGGGGAACTGTAAGAGCTGGTCAAGACACACTACCTGCATTTTATTGGATTACTTCAAACAAGGATGATAAACTAGTAAGGGATAAAATACATAAATGGAGGGATGAGAGGGAGGCAATTACAAATTTATAATGGAGGTTTTAATTACTCTGAAATAAATTTGCACATTCTAGTATTATGAATGGACAGGCAGAATGCAATAGTGAGACTATGACTTCTGTGTTCTTAGTGGATGTCACCAAGTGTGTTAAAAGAAGTTTTTGAAAATTAGGTCATTTCATGGGAAATTCCACTTGCTCCAAAATGCAGCAATCTTGAAGTTCATTATACTGATTATATTAAGTAAGACATTTATAGAGAACAAGACCCTTGAAGAGGTCATAAGAGGGTATTTGCCACCCAAAAGAGTACACTAAGCAATTTGAGTTCATTATTTAGAAATGCAAGTGGAATTCAAACTAATAATGTTTGTGATCATAACATGGAGCCTTTCTGACCATGTGGGATCTACATGGCAAATGATAAAACTCATTTAATGTTATTGGAAAGCATAGCTAGGCATAAAAAAGCCCCTTGGGTCAACTGCCTAGTATTCTACTATGACACAGTACCAGATGTTTCATGCATCACACACTGCACACATAAACACTCACACCCAAACCCTACAGACACACACACACACACACACACACACACACACACACACACACACACACACACACACACACACACACACACCACAATCCCTGTACATGTCCCTATCCTATCTATCCTCCCATGGTTCATCCTACCCTCATAATACTTTAGTTCCATTAGGGCACATGTCTCTTAGGCCCTGTTGGTCTAGTGTATCCCCCCAACCACAGATACCTGTTATGATGGTACTTTACTTTAAAAAGTCATCCCCACTGGTTTAATGTATCCCCACCCCCTGATCCTTGTACTACTGTTAGTGCCATTAAAGCACTTTAAAAACTAATACCTGGTGTCTAGTGCATCCTCCCCCACTTCTGATCCTCATTTTGCTGTCAGTGTCATTATGGCACTTTAAACGTAATCCCTGGTGTCTAGTTGTTTTCTCCCACCACATTTATGTTAGGTGGTTGAAAATGTACTGTAACATGATGGACATGGCCTTGTAGATGGGAGAAAGAGCACATGGCTAATTAGCATATGCCTCTCTCTCAAGAATGCCTCATTAGTATCAAGCACAGCCACATGTTCAGCCCTTCATGGTGCTCAATGTCTTAGTGTTAAGAGAATTGTGCAACATGGCCTGGGGGGGATGTTGAATCAGGGAAAGCTCCATGTACACATCATGGCACCTTAATACATTTGCTCCCATGTCTTTTTTTGCTCATCAACAAAGATGTTGTATATTTATTTTCATGAAACAGTATTCATTTTGTATTAGTTTTCACACTAACCAGCCATTACACTGGGATGCCTTTGGTCCTGCTTTGTTTTATCATTATTCTTTGCTGCTTTTTAAACATGAAAAATTATATTTATGATTTTCTTTGATAGGCTGCTTACACATAATTAGCACATATTACATTAAAAACAATATTTGCGTAGCATTGCAATATTTTGTGTAGAATAACATACAGGATTATGACTGGGTCTCTGACTATAACCAGTCTGTTACATTGGCTAGAAATTGATTAAAAAAATGAATCTCAAAACAAAGCTTGAGAGGCGACTATTGAACTCCATTCTGAAAACACGTATGAAATGGGAGTTATGAAGTGTGACCTCATCATACTTCTTTGTAACACATGCAGAGCCTTTTATGCCTTGATATGTTATCAGTTAAACAAAGGTGAGAGCAAGAGGTGGTTTATAGCTTTACAAGGTGTAACATTCTTATCACTGCCAGACAACAGTCACAAGCACAATGAACCTTTTAACCAACAGCATTAAACACTGTCACAGGGACACTTCACTCTGCCACCCTGCTGTTGCTTTTGTATGTGTGTGTGTGTGTGTGTGTGTGTGTGTGTGTGTGTGTGTGTGTGTGTGTGTGTGTGTAGTACAGCAAAGTGTGTTACAGCTGTTAGAAGGTTTCTCTAATGCAATTCTGTAATACTGCCTTCTACTATGAAGTTTGAGACTAGATAATAACTGCTCTGTAAAGTGTATAACAAGATTGTAGTGCACGGAGCACAGCAATCATACTCAGAAATCAGGAAAAAATATTAAATTGTTAAGGATAGCACTAGCACAAGACCCCATCTTAGCAATGCCTAGGTGCCCTTATGCTAGAAGCTAACAGCAGACTGTGCCATCTGGCAAAGAACAACAGCAGAGGGTAAAACAGCTTTTAAAAGCCTATGAACAAAATGTGTGGCAAAGCAAAGTATCTAACAAAAGGTTGGCAGCTTTTAAAGCTATTGGTTCTACACAGGAGCACTTTGTTTCTGCTATCTCTGTGTTTCACAGTGCTAAGTGCGTTACTGTCCTTCAAACTACAAAAACAATTTGCACTTCTACATTTATTTCTCTGTAACTGGTAGTATATGGAGCAGATAAAGTTCAATGTGCTACAAAGAATTATGATTAGGTCTCCAGTCTTAACAAGCTTTATGTGTTCTTGACATGAATGCCAAGATTCAACTCTCAAGCTTTGCTCTTGAGGTGAATTTCTTGGTATCCATATTACAAACACAATCATAATCCTCTGTTATGCACTTTTATGATGTCAGAAAATTGCACAAGTTTATCTTTTGCTGCTTTTCAGTGTTAATTATTTTGTTGTATGTATTGTGCAGACAATTGTGACCAGGTCTCAGGTCATAATCTCAGGGCATTATTTGAGAAATTATGCCAAGTAATTTCTCTTCAGAGGGAAGCAAAGAAGAGTTGAAACAAGTCAGAATCTCTTATCACCCTACTTTCTCTGTAAAGAATAGCATGCAGAGTCAGTGCCTTCTCAGACAACTGAACATATAAATGTATTGTGCACTATACTCAGATAAAACCTCAAAGAAAGTATATTCTGTATATTTTAAGGCATCTTACTACTCATTCCCCACTTCCAGCACCTGATTATATTAGTGCAGATGCAGGAAAATGATCTTTTAACCATGTAACATCTTCTGCAGGGGTAACATTTAAACAGCAGAGTTGGTGCAGTAATGTGTTGCTCTGACTCTAGTGCACAGGGTCCTGAGTTCAAGACCTGGCAGTGCTAACTTAAGGTGGGAGGTTGCCATAAAGGTTAAGGTATTTACATTACAGACACAAGGTGCAGGGTTTGATCCCCACATGGGGTAATTGGCTAGGCTTAAAATGGCCCACAAGGGCAGTTTGCCTAGTACCAACCTATAACCTATAACTAACCTGAGTTGAATACTCCCACAAGCACTTACTGCTGCTTTATATAAGGACTTCCTTGTAGAGACTACCATTGAGGGCAATTCAGGTGGCCTTAGTTCAGTAGGCACACCAGAGATCGAAAAAGTCAGACAGAAGAGTTTGGAATGAAAGTTAACTTTGTTAGCTGGCCTGTCTATCCTGTTGCAGTGAAGATGTTTCTGACTCCCCCATCTGGGACATCAACATTGAACTCTACCTCCTCCTGTTCTACAAACTCTCCATGCATTTCCAACTCCTCTGTCTTCTCTCATATCTCCATCTGTTGTAATTCACCAGTACATGCCTCAATCAGCCCTAAGTATTCCATACTGTCTGAGCTTTAACTACAATTTATTTAAATATATCTTCCCCGAAGCTTTATGTGCTAGCAAAATTAAATTTCAGATAGTTTCAATGAATTATTTTTTAGTTTTGGTGAACTATAACTGTAGACATTATCATTTCAGTGTTCCTGATTCTCAGACATATACTAGATTTGTCCTCAAACTTTTCTACTAAATGGGAAAGCTTATGCTTCTTTTAACAAACAATCAAATAAAGGCCTGACTTTTGTTTACAGTTTGTGAACTTCTTGCATCCACCTTACCACCTGCAGCTGCCCTGCCACCATTGCACTGCTATGGTGCCTTCAACTAAGTTGCACAAGCCTTGGAAACTATTTCCAGAGAGTTGTGACACCTTCACTCCTGGATGTAGAAACTTAGTTCCAGGAACACAATTTCTAAATGTGCTGTTTTATATCACACCAATATTGGAAAAAGGCATACATCTATTCTCTTTTGTCCACACATATTACAAGATAACTGAGGATGTGCAAAAACATTTTACATTTTAAATTGTTTCCTGAAAAGGTTACATGGGGACACGGGTGGACAATGAGTTAAATTGTTGAAAGCGTGGCAACAATAAGTAGAAACAGATTCTATGAGATAAGAAATCTATAAATATAATACTTGCTGTTTTGCCAAAAAATGCAGTATTCTGGAAATGCTGCAACTCTAGCAGCATTCTTGATTAAAATGAATTATTTGATGAATAAAGCATTCTTTTGTCACTGACATTTTTTTTCTTCTGCCTTGTTTCTGATTTATCAAGCAAGTGTCTTAACAGATTGCTCTGTGGAACTCCTTCTAGGGACATATGGAGTATTTCTCTAATTTTAACCTGGAACTGTGTTGTAAAGAATTCAACATTTTCAGCAGTAACTGTTGGGTTGTAAATCTATATAATTAGTTTTGTCTGGAGATATCTTGTTTTGTAGATCTCAGTATTTTTGATGGAACCATTTTATACCTTTTCTTTAAGAAAGCTGTTGTTATATGACATTATTGCAATTATGAAGCTAAAGTTACTCCTACAGACAATGTATTCATTTAATTATTGATTGGTTGATTGATTTATCTCTTTATTTACTATTTGTTGACCAGGTAGGTGGGCAGATCCATTGACCCTCTTCAGCCTTGACCTAAGGTTAGTGGGCACCAGCATACATGTAATATAAAATATAGAATAAGAATAGAAAGAAATGCAAAATTAGGAAAACACAAATCAAGGCATACAAAGTACTAGTACACTGGCAATCACTAACAGTTATGCATGTGTATATGCGAAAGGGAAACATCAAATAATATTTAGACTCGCACATAAGGATTCAGATAGAAAGACATTAACATTAACAAGTCAGCAGTCTGCACATAATATGTCAATCTATAATCTATGCTGTCAGCCGTGTGTAGGCACAGTCCCCTAAATAACAGCACTGCTGAAAACTGCCGTTCATACATGGCCTTAGCATATGCAGGGGCTACCAGAATAACAGGAGTGTGCTACCTTCATTCCAGACAGAGAACATTGCAGTCACCAACAAGTTTCAAAATCATTTCTTCCCTGATCTGCACTTTCTGCTGGTAAGCAATCAGATTAATTCCATTTACAGTTAGTTTAATTTTTAAGCCACACTCTCAGCTTCCCAGGTAGCAAACTTTCTGCTCTGATGACAATCAAATTTAAACTAATCACTTTCAGGAAAATACCTGAGGGAGCATTCTAGAAAGACGGGCTATAGTAAAACAAATCAGTGTTACAAGATCCACATTCAGGAATGTCTGGGATCAAGTTTGGTAACAAATTGCTATTGTGAGTTCAAATACTGAAACAGAGAAGACAGCTCACCTGTGGGAATGCAAGAAAAGCAAGCATATGGAGCACCACAACACAGACCCAGCAATTAAAATAATGTTGCCTGTCCAGCAGCTGTCACATTCATGTAAAACATGAGAAAGATATATTTGTTTTAGTCACAATAACAAGGCTTATAATGTACATAAAAAAATTGTGTCCATTACAGTTTCAAAGCTACATTACAGCTTAGTTATCATACTGACTGCCATTGCATGTCCATCAGGTAAGTATCATTACCCGCCATCAGTAGCATAGGAAGGGTGGAGAGAAGGGGACAGACATCCAGATGCAAAGTTTTAAGGGAGTGCAATTAAGAGTTCCTGAATTTTTTTTTTTTTTTTGTTCTACACTGAATAGTTGAGGGAGGCTCAGATGGGTGCTTTATCAGGAATGGGAACCAGAAGCTAAATGAGTCAGCTATGGCTTTGTCCTTCAACATAGACACACACACACACACACACACACACACACACACACACACACACACACACACACATACATAGTCACACATACAAACACACACATACACAATCTCACACACACACACACACACATACGAACACACACATACACAATCACACATACACATACACAATCACACATACAAACACACACATACACAATCACACACACACACACACACACACACACACACACACACACACACACACACATACGAACACACGCATACACAATCACACGTACACACACACATACACAATCACACATACAAACACACACATACACAATCTCACACACACACACACACACACACATATACGAACACACACATACACAATCACACATACACATACACACACACACACACATATATGAATACACACATACACAATCACAAATACGAATACACACATACACAATCACACACACAAACACATACATGCACAATCTCACACACACACACACACACACAGACGCACACACGCAATACTCGCACGCACACACAATCACACATACACACAATCACGTCTACAAGCACACACACATACACAATCACACACACACACATGCACACACAATCACACATACATACACACATAATCACACCTACAAACATACACAATCACACACATACACACACACACACACACACACACAAAATTACACATACACACACACACACACACACACACAAAATAACAAACAGACATACAACTAGTAATCAGGATGTCAATTTCTTGTTTTGGGAAACAGAGTTTGTAACCACTGTAATAACTTTACTGAGTCACCACATTGTGTGGTTTGTAAACATTTGTACAAAAAATAGATATCTAATAGAGTTTACATCACTTGGACAAGTCATTATTACAAATTAAGTAACAGTCCCTTTACTTTTCTTTCAAAGCATTCAGTAAAGTGTTATTGTACTCATGTTTTCTACATGTGTATTTACTAACAACATCTCATGAAATATACTTTCTCATTCTCACACATTTCCTTTTCCTCCTTCAGTTTTTGAATCTGCTTGGCTTCATATTTTTACTTATACAATACTCCCTGGCTCATTACTCTTTTTAAGTTTTTCTACTCCTACCATCAACTGGTTTATGTTGTTATATTACTTAGTAACTGCTGTGGTTTCCTTTGCAATGTGATGTAATAACTGCTAAGCTGCTGCCTTTCAACCATTTCATGTATGACCAACTCTTACTCATACTTATTGTTTCGTTGCCATTTTGGCCTGATGTTACAGTTGAAAATGGTCCGTGGATCAGCTAATGAAAAGATCTCCTATCTGGGTGACCTTTGGTGGGGATAAGAAGCTTGCAGGACATCCCATGATTAATACAGGGGGTCAGAATGCCTTTCCGGCTATCTCTACAATCTGGGGTAGACTGGCCACGATACGAATGGCAGCTCCATACTCACTATTTCATGTCAATCCTTTGCTCCCTGGGCACAGTACAGAGTAACCACTAAGACTGAGTATTGCAGGGGTTTGGGGACCCACCTGGTGTAGAGTCATGTCTCAGCTGCCTGGTTAAGGAGCAAGTGGGGATCCAGGAAGGAAAGAATGCAGAATCCAGAAGGTGACAGTATAAGTATCTTGAGGGGGGTGACAGGAGCAGTATAACAGTTTCCCTTGTGTAGCCTTTGGGTGTTATTCATAAACACTGTATACTATGGAGTAGGGCTGGAATAATGTATAATGGTATACCAAAGCCTTTTATGATTTATAGAAAAAACACACAGTGGAGTAGCACCTTATGCACAAGTTTTCCCCATTATGTGTCAAGTTACTAATGCACAGTGTACATGTACAAATTACCCCACCCACGTATCATATATGATTCACAAACACCAAGCTAACTGAATAGAGGCTGCTGCTCCAATGTAGTAACGTATGGGACTTGAACTGCACACCTACAGTTGGGTTAGTATTTTTTGAATTTACAGATTCCCTTCCACAATGATGTTATGCTAAGCAGCACATCTTAACTGAATTAAAAGGGAAAAAAATCCTTTGCATGGTAGAATAAAACCTACCAGCAAAGGAGTTTGCTGTTGTTCAGGCAAACCTTGTACCACAACCCCCAACCCCCCACAGTAGTTATACAGTAGTGCTGCAGGCATTGACTGCACCCAATGCACTGAATGCCTGCATTTGCATATTATATTAACACAATTCATCTGCAGTCATGGTAACAGAGAGCAAAATGTACATAAATGAATCCGTGCCATGAATGAGGAGCAGGGAAAGACTTGATGCATGTCTGTCCCCCCAAAAAACATTGTGCACAGTTTGTTAACGGATTGTGTGCTATGTTGCTCATTCTCACCCTGAAAGGCATGTTATTCAGTATACGAATCATGCTACTTTCAGGGCTATGGATGAAAAAGAACATGCAGAATCTCTTTACAATTCTGAGCACCCTGCCCATACACAGAAATAAGATCTCTTGCTAGTTCTGTTCTGTTAATCAGGAAAAAGTAAATGTCCAAATGTACTGGGATTGTAGGATTTGATTTGTGAGGTGTTTAAAAAAATCACTGATATAGAGTTCTTTATACTTTCCAACTAGAAATATCTGTCTTGTTACCAGTATATTCTCAACAAATATTTGTAGTTCTGAAGTAACTCTGGCCACTCTGAGATCTGTGGATAACAAATGTTCACTTTTGTTTTTATATACCAGGAGGTCAAGAAACAAAATATTTTAAGAAATGTAATGGGTGGAAGAATTGCCATAGTTTTGTAAATCTGCCAATGTAATCCAAACTGACAAAATGATCTGCCTGGTTGTTCTTTCACAACAAATAATTTAATCAGTAAATCTTACAGTAAATAACACTGAATATGGCTTCTGAAGGGGGATCTAAGAGACTTACTACAGCCAATGACATTCTTTCCAAAAGGCCTGTTCACCTAAATGCCTCTCTTTCTCTGTGTCACCTCATAGAAATGGTTACTACACCCACCAGACCAAACCCTACCCGAGAAAACCCACTCCCTGCTAAATCTCTTAATCACAAATATACTTCACCGTGTAATGGAGGTGTCATGCCTTCTTAATAATCTGAGTGACCACCTGCCAATCTAGGGAATTCTGTCATTCAACCCTCCCACCACAACCCCTCCTATTATAATCACAACAAGACAGATGCATGACTCTAAGAGGGGAGAAGCAATATATAATATGGATAGACTCAACTGGCATGCTATGTATCATGCATGTGACCCTTCAATCTCTTGGAAAATATTTAACACCCATCCTCAATAAACATTTTCTAACTAGTAACAGACATGTTGATGGGTAAACATATCCCTGTCTAGGAGGGCTCTAGAGAGCCAAGATAGCTGCCTAAATCCAAAGCTCTGGACATGGACAAAGGCCTGCACAAATATGGATAAAAATATTGTTCCCAAGGAGAAAATTCAAACCAGAAGGAAAGAAAAATGAGCAAGAACAGATGGCTGCTTTTAAATAAGGAGGAGCAATTGTGCATTTGTTCGAAAAGGTAATCACACTATGCCAGGATGTAAACTGTTTGAAACAAATAATAGAACAACAACAAACAGAAACTGAAAGGCTACAAGGGAAGATACAAGATCTGGAGGAAGATAAAACAACAATTAAAGATAAGCTGTAGGAATAGATTCACAGAATACTGGAGCTAACAGACATAATACAAAGATGAGAAAAGATGGATGAGCTTGAAAATTATTCAAGAAGGAGTAACACTAGGATAACTCGAATACGAGAGAGAGTGTGCAACAGTGAACTGGAACAATTTGTAACACAGCTATTACACGAGAAATATGTGATACAAGGAATCAAAAATCACTAACAAAGAGGATACACAGAGTGGGATGGTAGCACGCAACAGCAGCATAAAGCAGTCCCAGACATGTTATCACATGCTTCCATTCATTTACTGTAAAAATGAAATAATAACACAAAGAAAGAGACTTAAAGCTATCTTTTTTGCAAGGATATTCATAAAGGCTAGTCAGAAACACTCTGTATAATAAGGAAAGCTTTGCTGGAGTAAAAAAACTAAGAAAGAATGGAACAAATGGATGGCTGAAATAGCCTGTAATTTTTAAATCACATCAGGAAGATAAACTGTTCAGGATACACAATATGGAGGATGTTCCCAAGTTTAAACAATGGTATCACAGACAGCTAAACAATCCAGGCATAAAAAATTTGAATCATCTGCAAGACCTGATCTGGGAGAGAGATGATACAGAGACAATGGGAGGACGTACAATGCTAAATGCTGCCCCTCCCCCACATACCACCAGGAAAGAAGAAATGACAAGGAAGTGCAGAATGGTTACATACCAGTAAAAGGTAACCATAAACAGATGAGAAAAGAGACAAGATGGTGGAGGGAAACAAGTGAAAGAATTATGTCAAAAGGACAGAAGAATGAAAAACCTCTCCCAAGTATCCTGTAGGTATAAAAACAGAGAAAGAAGCAGAGATAGACAAAGAAGAGCTGTAAGGAGAAGGGACTGGGAGGATGATGCACCTTATAATTCAGTGATGCAGAAGTTAACTGCTGGACAAAATAAGAACTAAACAAGCTGGATAGAAGCATTTATGATGGGTGGCAGAGTCAAATATGTAGAAAGAGGTACTGCAGGAGAACTGAACGCAACCGTATGAAGAGAGAAGCAATAAATAAGTGGAAGCAATGGACACAGAAACTGTGGACAGAATGGGAACAAAACATCAAAACTTTACAAACAATGGGATGAACTGAATCAATTCCAAGGGTAATGATGGGTAAGGTAGTCAAGGGAGGCAGAGGGGCAAGCCAATAAGGCAAGGTGACCATTTTCTTACAGGACCTTAACTGGGACAGTTGAGGGCCGCTCTGGAAAGCCAGGTCTGCAATCCCATTTTCCCAGCCCCCATGGGAGTGGAGATAGGGTAGCCATGTCATCTCGCACCAGGGTAGACAGGTTGGCCTCCCGTCCTTCACCAGGCACTGTGAGGATGTGACTCTGTGAATAGCACCACCCGGGAGGCAAGAGGCCACATGCCAGGAGGCTTGAAGTGATGCACATTCGTCGGCACCTGGCACCATGGGGGTAAGAGACTGAGGTGTCCGCAAAATGTGCAGAGATGGGGGTACCCAGGACCATCTCCCCTGCGAATTTGAAAGCCCTAGGTGCAAGTCAAAGGTGAGAACCAGTGTCACGGAAGTCTGGCTGAGGGACTGTCTGAGGCTTTGTGGCCCAGCAGAGTTCTATGAGGCTGGGAAGATCCCCTGAGAGGCTCCAAGAGCATGCATGACATTGCATGATTTGGCAGCAGTTAGGAGACATGTAAACTTGGAAAAGAGCTCTCTCTCCTGGGTAGAAGTGGAACCCCAGAGGGGGTCAGTCCCGATTGAAGTCTGAAAGGGAGAGAGAGGTGGAAAGTGACTGGTACAGGACAGCTCTTGCCTGGGTGAGAGGGTACGGACCATGCCCCATCTGAAGTTTGGAAGGGGGAGAGAGGCAGATAGTGACATGGCTGGGCAAGCTCCTTCCTGGGTGAGGGGGTTCAGGCAGAGCTCCCCCAACAGAAGACCTCAAGGGAGTGCTAGGGCAGACAGCAGTGGGGTCTGGAGAGCTCCTGCCTGAGTGAGTGCGGTCAAGCACAGCCCCCCATGATGGACGTCTTTAAGGGAGCAACAGGTAGACAGTAGTGGGGCCTGGAGAGCTCCTGCCTGGGTGAGTGGGGTCAGGCAAAGCTCCCCATGATGGAAATCCTTGAGTAAGCACCAGGGTGGATGGCAGAGAGGCCTGGAGAGCTCCTGCTGGGGTGAAGGCATCCAACTTCACCCCATAACCGACAGCATCCTTGAACAATCTCAAAGTCCCAAGAGCTGCTCTGGGTGGGAAAGCAGGGGACTCTGAAGCCTTCATGAGAGTGGATCTACCTCTGAGCGGCTGAGGAGAGTTCTGGAGGAGCAGATGGGATTGGGGGGAAGCTCCCCTGAAAGCGTCCGAGGGCATGAGCGATCCGGCATAATTTGGCAGCCTGTAGGAGACATGCAGGCTGTGGAGTCCCCTGACATGGGAGGCCACGGCCAGGGAAGGTCTCTTGACTAGGTTGAAGGGGAGGACTGTAGGGTTTGGCCTTGACAGAAGTCAGTACAGGAGCACCAGGAAGATAGGTGTAATGCCTGGAGAGCTCCTGCCTGGGTGAGTGGGGTCAAGCAGAACCCCCACAATGGAAGTCCTTGAGGGAGTGACTGACTGACTGGTGAATGGGCCTGGATGGTTCCTGACAGGACAAAGGAATCCGACCTTAGCTCTTACCCAATGGCATCCCTGAAAAATCGCAAACTCCCCAGAGCTGCTTAGGATGGGAAAGCAGGGGAACTGGTCACCCTGGGAAGCCAAGTCACCATTCAGACTGAGCAGTCTAAACTGGGACATTTCTGTGTCCTAAAGACAATGTTTGGGATTCCGGGACAGAGACTTCCAAACTGGGACTGTCTTGGAAATACTGCTACCGTTGGTCACCTTGCAGTAAGGCAAGTGATATATTTGTAATAGCTGCTTAATTATGTATAACAAACTGTAGAAAACATAAATGTAGTGTCTGTGTCCTGAAAAAAATAAGTAATACTTGGTGATGTAACAACTAGGGGACATGAAAAGAAATGTATAAATGTATAGGGGGAAACAGGGAAAAAGCAAGGTGAAGGACAACTCACAAACAAACGTGAACTAAAGAAATGTATAGGGGGGAAAACAGTGAAAGTGTTGTGTGACTAGAATAGTAAAAAGCTATAAAACAATAAAAATATGTTAGACGATTAACATTCACAAATGAAGCTGAAGCACCGAACATGTGAGTAACCATGGGGAGGGGAGACCATTGAACAGAAATACTGCATTATAAAAAGATTGTGATAACAATACAGGGTTGGCATACAATGTACTTGTGTGAGGGACACTGAAAGGGAAAAAAAGAAAGTCTGAAAAGGTCCATGTCCAGGTAGTACCCATATACATTTAACGGTCAAAAGGCAGGGATACAAAGGCCAGGAATAGAGAGGAGGGCTCCTAGTGTATGGCAGTAGCCAAAGAATGCAACATTCAGCTTGCAGGTAGGCTCAGAGGATGGGCTATGCAACTAGAAAAACAGGCTGGGCTAGAGAAAAATAACAAAAACACAGTTAATTACATGCAGCACTGAAGAATGACAACAGAGAAAAAGGTAAAGAGAATGAACGAGAAGTGAGAAATTATAGGCCTGTTTTCATTCCCTTTCTTAAATATGGGGATCACCAACTACATCTTCTATTCTACAGGTGGTGTCTCAGCCTTCCCTGCATTATTCAAGAAGTGTTTTAGCCATGCTACCGCAACACTGTCTACTTACTTCACATCTCTGGCCAGATCTTATGCATACATCCATCAATACAGCTGCAGTGTTATCTCCAACTGCGATTTTAGCTCCAGTTATGGAATCAAAAGCATTCATATCTCTCAACCTCCTACACCAAGAAATCTGGGCAAAGCCATAAACAAAAGTGGGACAGAGGCCCAAAAAGAGGGACAATTTTTAAATATTGCTCTTACAAACTTAGAAAGTTGATAGAATAACAGGTTTTCCATTAGCATGAAGTTTATGAAGGGTATAAAGTCTGAGACTCAAATGTCTGCATTATTTTATAATTTCAATCTTTAATGCTTTGCCACTAATCTGCCAGAAAAACATAATTTTATGAAAAATGTACCAAAAATATGAGGCAAAAATCTGGACATTCTGCAAAAATCTGTACGCGTGCACACACACACACACACACACACACACACACACACACACACACACACACACACACACACACATACATGCACACACACACACGCATGCACGCACACACATATACACACACACACACACACACACACACACACACACACACACACACACACACACACATGCACACACGCACACACACACACGCATGCACGCACACACATACACACACACACACACACACACACACACACACACACACACACACACACACACACACACACACACACACACACAAAATACAAAAACACATACCAAAATAAGGGGGATGGAGGAAGGGAGCAGCTACTACAGCAGTGATCATTTGAACATCTACTGTTTCGGAAAGTTTACTTCCACAACTGTACTATGTTCATCATATTGATTACTGCTGCAGAAGCCTAAGATATATGGGTAGCTTACCATAGCTTAAAACATATGGAAAGTAGAAAGAAAAGGGTTCTAGCAAAGTCTGCCCTACATCTGGATAAGGAATCTAGCTTGTAGTGCTTTGTAATAGTATGTACATAGAACCAAGTTGCTGCTTCTAACATACTTCTAGAGTCCAACCCTTTCCAAAAGACATAAATGAAGCCAAGGCCCTGGCAAAATTTGCCTTGACCCTGCCTGGAATAGTTTTTTTGTGGTGGGAATAACAAATGGTAATAGCCTGAGAAAACCTCTTGGAATAGTCTGTTTTGACACAGGTTGTCCCTTCTTCTTACCTTTACAAGAAATGAACAACTGATAAGAAGTTCAGAAAGACTTTGCTCTGTGAGGATAATACCCTAGTTGTCTGTCGACATGCAACATATGAAGTATCTTTTCTCACTAAACTTTGGGTTCAGGAAAGAACTCAGGGAGATTGACAGTTTGGCTTAAAAGAAGGTTTAGTTCTCAAAGAAACAGCTATCTCTGTGGAAACAAGAATTGAGTTACCCACCATAAGAACATAAAACTCCGATTCTCTTCTTGCAGTGGTTAGAGCAATCACCAAAACTGTGTTCGATGTTAAGAACCTCAAGTCAGTCAGATGAGCTGGTTCAAATGGAATATGCATTAGCTTCAACGCAAATTCAAGATCCCAAGGAGAATATAGTGGCTTTCTTGGTGTCTTATATAATCAATAAGTCTTTCAAAACATTTTGACATGAAAATACATTAAAAGAGTGGGATCCATGGACAGACATGGCAAAATGGCTGATAAATGAACTTTGACAGAGTTGGAAGACAGGCTACAGAAAAGTGACTCAAATATTGCAAAACCAGAGAAACACCAGCCCTGAATGGCTGCCGGTTATTTTGCTGACACCAACTACCTTTTCCATTTGATAACATTTGATTTTCTAGTAGCAGGCTTTCTTGCCTCCATTAATACCTGCTACACATCCTCAGTAAATTATTAAGACCTCATCATCCAGGCAGTCAGCTGAAATTGTTTTGGGTCAAGACATATCAAACACCTATTTTCTTGTGTAAGAAGATTCAGTCTGTGAGGAAGCTTGTGATAATTACCCCTGGTCATTTCCAAAAGAATGGGGAACCACTGCTGCCATTCCCAGAAGGGAATCACCACAACAATTTGGGGGATTCCTTCTGAATCTTCAGAAGTACCCTGGATATCAGTGGAAAGGGTGGAAACGCATACAGGGACATTCCTGTCCAAGGAAACAAAAAGGCATCTGTCTTCCAGGCCTTCTTGCATGGACTCCTGGAGCAGAATTTTGCCACAGATGGATTAAATCTTGGAAGACCCCCTGATCTATTCTCCATTTACAAGGATTTGCTTTTTTCCTACTTGTCTGCCACACAAGTTCACTCTGATGGAATGTAGGATGCGTGTAGAGTGAGATTGTGCTATAAACCTATATCCCATGCCTGATCTCTCTTCACACAAAATCCAGAACTGGAATTTGAAAAGATAAAGGGTCCTGGTGCTGGGACCAAAGAGACTTCAGATACCAATGTATCTTTCTTATGTGGAGTCTGGCAAGAGGTATCATGAGAATCACAGATGCCATGAGACTCAGAATCCGGAGGTATTCCCTTACAGTGACCAAAGTCCGAGGGGAAACCCCTCAAATTAATCTAAATAGAGATCTGCTTTTCTTTTCTTTTTTTTTTCCTGTGGAAGAAAAGCTCTTTGAACCGAGGTGTTCAGCAGACACCCCAGGAACAAAATCCTGCATGACTTTTGAACATTCTCTTGGAATCCCAGCCTGTGTAGAGATCTCTCATAATGTCAATGTTTCCTGACACTTTGAAAAAGACTTTGTAAAGATAAGCAGGTGATCTTATATGGAAAATGTGGATAGCCTGTAGCCTGAAAAGGGCTATGAGAGGAGCTAAACTCATTGTGAACACTCTTGGAGCAGTGGATATCCTAAAGGGTAAGGCAGAGAACTGATAATAAGATCCAGACACACAAAACCTTAAGAAATGCCTAAAATCTGGATGATGCATGAATAAGAATGTAATGATAATAGAAGGTTACTAAAAAACTCAAATGGGGAAGAAGGTTGTAGCATGACAGCATTTTGAACATGGACACTACCACAAACTAGTTTAGAAACCAAAGATCCAGAATTGGTCTCTAGGTATTTTTTTTTCTTTGGCACTAAAACATTCTTGAATAAAAACCTTTTTCCAATTGGGAAGGAGGAACTGGTTCTATTACCCACAGTGACAGCATGTGTTGTAGGACAGGAGAAAACAAAATAATATGGTTTGGTGGATGTGGTAGAATTCCCTGGAAAGGAGGAATGTTCCCACTGCCATTTGCAGCCTTGCTGAATCAGCCTCATAACCCATTTGTCTGAAATAGTCTATTGCCAAAGAAAAGGAGAGATGAGGATTCAGACTTTCTGTTTAGGATAAATGACTGCCAGAGTGGGAGGGGGCATAAAGTCCTTATATAGTCATTCTGCCTTATTTGATTTTCCTTTGTTATTGGGAGGGGGGTCCTGCTTTCTTTCTGGAACCTCCTTGTCATAGGTTTTTAAATGTATATTTAGCAGCATTGTGCTGAGACTGCTTAGTTTATTTCTTGCTGAAATTGGATAAGAAAGTAGAAAATCCATTGGAGGGGGCTGAAAAATCTGAGAGATTCTCCCGAATCAGGTTACCTCTCTCATCACATTTTTTGATAACCTCGGCAGCAGAGGGTATAAAAACTAAATATCTGTCCAAAGAATAATTCAAAATTTCATTTTTACATCATCTGGGAAAGTCTGAGAATACAGCCAGGAAAACCGTCTCAACACAGTACCAGTGGCAAAGGCCCTGGATCTACACAGTCAAGGACATATTTTAAACAATAAGTAGTGACATGAGAAACAGAAGATGCTAGACAACACAAATCAGATTTTTCCTCACAAGAAGGAATTGCAGAATAAACTTTAAGCTATGAACCTACCAATTCAAAATTCTAAAACTTAAAGTTGCAGAAACATACACTTTTTTCCTAGACTTGTTAATAGCTTTACCATCCTTATCATAAGGAGAAGAATTAGAATTAATAAAATGTTTAGTAGTAGCTGGATGAACTAAAACTATAGCTGCTGGGTCAGGACTGGGATGAGTTTATAAAAACTTCAAAGATGGGGAAAGTACAGTTGTGTAAAGTCTTACCATAACAGTAGATATCTTTCTTTACTGATGCAGCACTCATAATTTATGGCATTCCCTGCCATGGAAGCCCAATGTCCTGCTATTCTACCAAAGCCTACTGTTGCTTTAAGGTATGCCGAACATCACCCAAATGCTCCTCGTGTAGCATAGGGCATAAAGGTGACTTTCAGCCATACCATCCTCAGAAATGATTGCTCCAGTAGGTACACCAGTCTAAAGAAACCCAGGGGGGTAACCTGTACATTCATAAAGGTAAAGGACTAGGGGGACGGAAGGAGGGAGCAAGTACTGCAGCAGTGAAGGCAAGGACATCTACTGTTATGTTAAGATTTTACACAACTGTACTATGTCCTTACATTCACTGCTGCAGTATGCATCACTTATGGGAGAGTGCCAAAGCTCAAGACGAAACCTGGGATGAGGAAGCAGCAGTAGAGCCCGCTAAGAAGCCATGAAGAATGGCATTAGCAAAACCAGCTCTAGCTCTGGAGATACCATCCAACTGGTAATGTTTGGTAAAAGTATGCACAGAAGTCCAAGTAGCTGCTTCAAGAACAGAGTTAGTATCTAAGCCCTCGAAACAATGCACCACAAGAAGACACAGCTCAAATAGAATGAGCCTTTACTGAAGGAAGGCTCTTACTATGAAAAGTGCAACAAAAGGAAATACTCTTTGAAATCCAAGAAGAAATAGTTTGCTTGGATATAGCTAATCCTAAAGACCTAGGATGAAAAGAAACAAACAACTGGTCAGATTTTCTAATAACCTTAGACTTGTCCAAATAAAATCTGAGTTGTCTATGCACATCCAAAGTATGCAGCACCCTCTCACTGTCATATTACGGAGAGGGGGAAAAGTAGACAAATTAATAGACTGATTAAGTGACAACTCATTAACCACCTTAGGCATAGAAGGATTAGTACACAAAGACACCCTGTCCTCATGAAATATCAAAAAAGAAGGACAGGCCATAAGAGCTTGCAACTCAGATACCCGTCTGGCAGAAGTAAGAGCTAACAAAAGAACAGTCTTCCAAGAACAATGCTGCAAGGAAACTGAAGCAGCAGGCTCAAAAGGAGCCTGAGTCAACTTCTCCAAAACAAAGTTAAAAATCCAGGGTAGAAGAACAGGCTTCCTGGGAGGTCTAATATTAAGAACACCTTTAACAAATTGTTTAGCCTCAAATCTGGAAGCTAAAGGAAGAGTTAAAGACAGACAAGCAGAAATAGCTGATATGTCGGCCTTAATAGAAGAATAGGCCAAACCAGCATTGAGCAACTCACACAAATAAGAGAGAACCAAAGGAACATCCACAGTAAGTGGGTCCAGGTTATGAGACAGACACTAAAACATCTTCCATTTGGATAAGTAGGGTTTCTAGTAGTAGGTTTCTTGGCCTCATGCAGGACCTTCACATCATCCTCAGAAAAAACATGTCTATGAGGAATCAAAATCCTATCACCCACAATTTCAGTTGAAGCGTGGACAGGTGAGGATGGATGAGAGATCCCTCGACTTGTGTAAGTAGATCCAGCCTGTGAGGTAAATTATGATGATTGCTCCTGGCTAGATGCAGAAATAGAGGGAACCAGTGCTGTTCTCGACAAAAGGGAGTCACCAAGATTTTGGGAGCATCCTGTTGAATCTTGAACAAGACTTTTGAAATGAGAGGAAGGGGAGGGAATGCATAAAGAAACATCACCTTCCAAGAAAATAAGAGAGCGTCCACCTTCCACACCAGAGGACCTGCGACTCTGGTACAAAACAGAGGAAGTTGTCTGCTCAGAGAGAAGGCAAATAGATCTACTTGAGGAGTACCTCACTGGTGGACAATGTCCAGAAACACATCCCTTTGAAGCATCCATTCATAGGACTGAGTTAAGGACCTGTTTAGAGTGTGTGCCAAAATGTTCTGATCTGAAGGGATATAAACTGCCTGAAGAATCATTTGATATTTGACAGCATGATCCCATAACAGAAGTGCCACCCGGCAAAGAAGATAAGATCTTGTTCCTCCCTGTTTGTTTATATACCACATCACTGAAGTATTGTCTGTGAATACCTTGAGCGGCCCCAGAGAGAAAAGAGGATGAAAGCCCTGAAGAGCCAGCATAAGAGGTCTCATCTTCATTGATGTGCTCCTTCTGCTGAAGAGGTGACCACACACCCTGTAATTTTAGGGGTCCAAATGTTGCTCCCCATCCCACGTCTGAAGCATCTGAGAACAGTTCCTGAGATGGAAGAGGGGGATGAAAAGGAGGAGCCTTGGATTCAGAGAAACTCATGAATCCACCAGTGAAGTTCCTTCTTCAGACAAGGAAGAGGAGGAATTACAAAGTCTAGAGCATGTGCATGCTGAAGGTACACTGACTTCAGAAACTATTGAAACTTTCTCATTTGAAGTTTGGCCAGAGGGAGCATCGGAATGTTGGATCTCAGACACTCCCTGACTGTAATAGAGGCCAGAAGAATAAGAGATTGAAAGAAGGAAATAAGAGTTAAGGTCTTGAGAGGAGGCAGGGATGACAGCATAGGCACCATCTGAATCCTGGAGCTCAGAAAGACATGATCCTGAGAAGGAGTTAGAGAAGACTTTTTTGAAATTTATTGTAAACCCTAGGCCCTGGGGAAGAGAAATGACAAAATGAAGATTTTGCAAAAGGATCTCTGGAGAGGATGCCTGAATTAGCAGATCATCCAAGTAAGGAAATTTCTGAATCCCTTGAAGCCTGCAAAAATCAATCACAGAAGCTAGGCATTTGGTGAATACCCATGGAGCAGTAGAAAGGTCAAAGGGCAAAGCAAAGAACTGAAAATGCCAGAAAGCAACAGAGAAATGCAAAAACTTTCTGAAAAGAGGATGGATCGGACTATAGAGATAAGCATTCTTGAGATCCAGAGACACCGTATAGTCCTGAGGGAACAAGAGAGGAAACGGAGTCTGAAGGGGCAACATCTTCAAAAAAGTGTTTAGATGAGAGAAATCTAGAATTGGTCTCCAAGTGCCCTCTTTTGAGGGCACTAGAAACATTTCTGAGTAAAACCCCTTCCCCCTTCAGGACGCAGGCACCTCTTGAATGGCACCTTGTGTCAAAAGATCTTGAAGAACCTCAGGAAAGAAAGGAAGTTGGTCCTGAGAAGGCTGAGGAATGCCCATAAAAGGAGGATGGGATTTCCACACCATGAAGTACCCCTGATGAATGATTGACAGAACCCAAGAATCCTGAGTGATCTAAAGCCAAACAGGAAGAGAAAGGTGAAGAGAAAGAGGAATATGGCTGGGAAGAGATAGACGGTCATACAGCACCTGGTTTATCAGGAAAGGAAGGCTTCTGAATCCCTGCAGTCTGAGTGGCTTTAGTAGGAGAAGCCTGCTTGCCACTCTTTTTACCTTTATTAGAAGGGCAAAATTGCCTATGAACAAAGGCTGGTTTATTGAGTAGTTTCTCTGAAATTTAAGCACAAGAGAAACAAACATATGCTTAAGCTCCTGTAAGGCCTTCCCCTTATCTTGAAGAGACTTAAACAAACCAGCAGCTGCTTCCCCAAACAAAAGTTTATAATCCAGACAAGTATCCATCAACTTAGCCTTAATGGCATCAGGTAAAGGTTGAAGCCTAAGCCAAGAATACCTCTTCATCACTGAACCAAAACCAGCAGATCTAGAAGAGGCATCTGCTGTACATAACTACATATGATAGAATGATGAACCACCTAAGAGGAAGTTCCTAGCAAGGCAAGGGCAGACATCTTACCCTCAGAGAATGGAACATCAGAAATAAGCTGACAGGCCTGAGAAAAAAAAGCCAACACATACCTGGACATATGGGTATGATAATTAATACCCCTAAAAGCTAGGGTAGGAGAAGTGTAAAACTTCTTAGCCAGTCTTTCTATGGTTCTGCTGTCCTTGTCAAAAGGCAGTAACTTGGGCGAAGGAAGCAATTGAGGTGGCTTGTCAGAAGCTACAGACATCACAGAGGGATCAGCAGCAGGACATTTATACAAAAAGCTACAATCCTCAGGTGCCCTATAAAACCTATCAGCCTTCTTGGGAGCAGGGGTCAGAGAATCAAGTGCTTTAGAGGGATTGGAAAAAGCATCCAACAAAGAAGCCAAAACAGGAAGAATAGCAGCAGGTTTAGGAGATTCCATCTGCAGCAACTCATAGTACCTTTTATGGATATCAGAAACCTGAGCACAATCCCACTTAAAAAAATCCATCATCCTAGAGAGTGTGTTCCCCCAGAGGAAATTTCTTCAAAGGAGTATCAGGACTATTAGATTCCTCATCCTCTGACCCACAGTCCAAAAGGAGAAAGAATTTGAGTAGAATAAGTCAGGAATTCCTAATCAGAATCCGATTGTTCCTCAAAAGAATCCTGTTCTCTAGGCCTTTTAAGGGGAGTTGAGGACCAAGAAGGAGCATGAACAGAAACCCCCTGAGGCATTAATGACATTAAAGCATTAAATAACCCCTGAGTAAAGGCCTGTCACTCATTTTGTGCATCCCTAGGAGCAGAAGAAACATGTTTATTTTTTTTGTTTTTTTAAAGGAATGTCTGCCCAATAAAACTGAAAAGGCTCTGGCCCAGGACGGCATTCAATAACCATTGTAGAAACTTCTTCCCTAACTAGAATCTCTAGAACCCCCTAGGCCCCTTGGAAATAATCAACCGGGTTCCCCCAGAATGTCCAAAACAGATGCCTGCAAAGCCTCATTGCATGTGCTGCCAGTCGGATCCTCGATGGTCTCCAACCCAGTCATGGCAAAGGAATCCAACAACACAGCCCGGCGAGCCTCCTGGTTCACAATGACCTCTTGAGAAACACCCGGCAAAGACTGGACAGAGGAATATTCCAGTCTTACCTTTTTCACCTTCTTCTTCACTAATGGTTGACCCTTGAGGCAGGAAGTTCCTTCTATTGTATCTTTAGCGAGAAGCTTAAATCGCTGGTTCTCAAGATACAATGAAAGGGAAGAAAGCCTAGTACAAACGTTTTTTGGGATGAACGCCTGACAAATCGAACAAGATTTATGGTTGTCAGAAGCTCCTAGGCAAAAAAGACACTTACCATAGCAGTGTTTATGGGCAATCTGTCTTCCGCACTGCCATTTTATCATTCCTGAATGACATTAACCCCTAACAGCACAAAAAGCCAAGAAAGCACAACCCCAATGCGGTATTTATCTGCAAAGGCTCTGATTTCAGCAAAAAGGCATAGGTGTTCACCAGAGAATGAAAATACATTCAAAACTGTCAGAAAACAGTCATAGGTGAACAGACTGATGATCGGAAGAAGCATTCGGACTAGTGGCAAAGAAGTTCTGAAGACGGTATGCCCGAATGTCATCTTTAAGCCTTATGCTGCACGAGGAGTGTTTGGGTGATGTTCAGCGTACCTTAAAGCAACAGTAGGCTTTGGTAGACTGGCTGGACGTTGGGCTTCCACAGCAAGGAATCCCATACATTAGGAATACTGCAGCAGTGAATGTGAGGACATCATGGTATATTCTATCTGGTTTCTTAAGAGCAGCATACTCACTGTCATGAAAACTGCATGCTGTGACAAACACATCCTCCAATTCTGATAGCACTGGGGGGATGGGAGGAGATTCTAGGAATTCCAGTTAAAACAGCTCATGGTATTTTCTGAGAAATTAACAAACCTCAATGTTTGCCCACTCAAAACACTGCACATTCTGGAAAAAGTGTCAGAGAAACAGAATCCCTCACAGGAAGATTTGGATACCATGCTCTCCTCTGAGACTGAAACAGAAATCTGAGGGAAAATAAAACTGTACCTATCCCCTCACATTCCTCCACAAATGTAATTACTTGAATCTTTTATAGGTACATTCTAGGCTAACTGCCCTTGTGAGCCATTTTAAGCCAAGCAGATTTCCTCTTTAAATGCTTGGATTAACCTATCCCATTTCGTGTTACATTGGCCTTACCCTTCCAATGGTCGATTATATATTACCCCTAGTGCAAATAACTGAATCATATCATAGATAAATTGAGGGAGGGACATCAAATGGATAAAACATTTCAGAGCTGTCTCTGTCCAGGGTGGCAGTCTTGTGGTACATTTTCTTTTTCCCATCCATAGATCCACGTTGCACTGGATAGGAATGAGCGTTGTTTTATGTTCCAGAGTAGTGGTACCCTCTTGCTAGATACATCTGTCCCTTCAAACTGTTCTGTTAATGTAGCAGAATGGTGTGAATAAAAAACGTAGAACCAGCCATCACAGATAAAAACATAAACTTCTGTAATAGCTGGCAAGTGCTTTTGGACAATTTGTCCTTCTTTGGGTCAACATATAAAATGATAAAATCACAAAGCCATATTTAAACTACAATTAATCAGTCAAATCAATGAACTAACCTATGTCCTTTAAGGGTGAGTTTTATAGGAACACATGTATTGAGTCCTGGTGTCTTATCTGACTGCAGCACAGCAATCCAATTCATCTATTCCATTTCCATCTTATTAAATAAATCCCCACCCAGAGAACTTTCTTCCACCACTTCTAGAACTAAAACACAAAACATATGATCAGCATTACTATGTTTATGTTTCGCAAGTGCATTAGTCAATTTCTGACAACAAATATCACTCATTTAAATGTTGCAAAATACATTGAGTTGTCTACTACTTTTTCCAACATAAAACCACATGCATTGTTAACATTTAACTAAATAGATAATGTTTGACATTCTACAGTCAGCATAAAGTCTTGGGGAATAAATTTTACCGGTTACAGGATATTTAAATACATTATCAGTGGAGGTGCACTGCAATTTTGAAAGGACACTGTGCCTATTATTTCTAACAAATGTGAGTTTTTTGGTCCATAGCATAACCTTCTTTTTAATGATTTGTTATTCTTAAAACCAAACCTCAGGTTTTCCCCTACTATTTCGCTGAGGGTATCATCTGAAGTTAAAATCCACCAGTTTTGTGTAATAACTCTGCAAATTTGTTCAGTATCACTATTAAAGATTAGGTATAAATGATGTCCAGTTCTTCTTTGTACATCCTTCTTATGTTGCCTCTCATTACTCAGCAGTGTCGAAAAGAATGGTTTAGCTTTCCCTTTTCTTTGATTTCTTACTTCTTGGGCAATAACATTGATGTCTACTTTATGATATCCCCTATGATTCAAATTGTCACTTAGATGAACAATCTCTTCTTCAAATTTCTGATCATCGGTATTCAGCCATGAACCTCTAAAAACTGTTTTTGGCAACACTTCTTAAGACATAGCCTGGGTGCATACTTGTTCTAAACAACAAATTATTCTTCCAACATTTCTTTCTATACAATTGTGTGTCCAAGTGACCATTAGGTCTCATCAGTATACGGACATCTAAGAAGTCAATCATTTCCATTGAACATTGCCTGGTGAACCTTAAAAAGTCAGTGATTCCTTCTAAATATCTCACAAATTCATCCAGTCATTCATGGCTTCCATTCCACATGAGGAACAGATCATTTACAAAATGCTTGTACATCACAATGTTCCCATGAAAATCATGTCCTTGTAAAACATAATCCTCCTTCCATTTGGCCATTACTATATTAGAGTAGCTATTGGCACATGATGTGCCCATAGCTACGCCCATTTTCTGCAGATATGTTCTACTGTGTTAAAGGACACCACATTTATTTCCAAAACCATCTCCAATAATGCACATATGTTGTACAACATAGAGCGTGAATATTCACTTTTCTGGTGTAAAAACACACTTAGTGATTCAATCCCATATTCGTTTGGGATAATAGTAAACAAAGTTCACACTTCCATTGTTACTAATAGCAAATTATCTATCGGGCCATGCTTCTTCATGCGTTCTTGTAAAGATTTCAAAAAATGTTTGGTATCTCTTAAAACTGTCGTAGCTCTAAACAGCACAGGCTTCATCTTATGTTCTATAAAAATGGAAATTGATTGAGTAACCCGACCACTCCCTGCAACTATTGGATGCATGGGTGGAATAATGATGTCTGTATGCACCTTTGGTAATCCATTTATACTGGGTAATGTTGGTTCTGTTATCAATAAATATTCATACTGTGAGGGGGTAATCATTGTATTCATAAGCATTTCGTACAAATTCTCATGTACCTTCTTTATCAGTTCTTTGACTTTCGCTCTATCAGTCTTAGTGTTAGTGTTTATATCTTGTAGCATTTCTTCCATCTTAGATATATAATATTCAGTGTTCATAATGACGATCACTCCACCTTTGTCCACTGGACAAAGCCAGATTCAAGGGTTATTCTGTAGTTCATGCAGTGCCTGCCTGTCCAAATACATCATATTATTAAACAAATATAGACTTCCGTGGTGGTGCAGCGGTAGCGTTGTTGCCTCACAGCAAGAGGTTCTCCCATTCGATTCTCAGCTGGAGTGCGGGGAGTGCCTTCTGTGTGGAGTCTGCATGTCCTCCCCACGGTTGGGTGGGCATTCAAAAGACATGCGTAAATGGGCGTGCCTTCGTTGAAGGTTGAACGTCAAGCTGGCACCTCGGCGTTCATGAAAATCTACTGCCAATCATTAGCAGACCGGAGTTCCGCTGTGGCGACCCCTAACCGGGAAAAGCCGAAAGACAACAACAACAACATTAAACAAATTAGGTCTCTTCTTGTTGAAATCAGTAAAGAGTTGTCTCTCACATACTTTAAGAAAGGTCTCCAAGTTAGGATTTAATGCAGGTGCAAACATACTTGGTTTCTTTAATGATGCACATTCTGCCACTTTTTCATTTCCATAAATACTTCGTAACATGGTATTCTTGGCAAACAATCTTAAACTGAGTACAACTTCACTTACTTTAAAGGATTCAGCAGGCATATATGATAGTCCATGATTCAATAGAGAAACCTGGGATTCAGTCAATGTAATATTGGATAAATTTATTATTAAATTATTTATTTCTGTTTCCATTTGTCTAACAGAGTCTGTCCTTCAGACATCTTCCTTCTTTTGCGGTCTCAACTCAATGAACGATTCCCATTCGTCCTCCATACCTGTTTGATGGCCACAGGTAATTACAAAAAAGCTTGATTATTTGCTAGAGGTTCCATCCTTCTAGCTCCTAAATCTATTTTCTGTCTAACTGTAAAGGTCGAGGTTGAAGCTGTAATGCTAGGAGTTTTAACGGTTTCATTATTAAGTGTTTCATCACCGGTATTGCAATCAGATATAGGCTCTGTTATTTCTCCCGCATTCTCATTCAATTTCTTGTGATCTCTGCCACACAAAAATATTGCCTTCTTTGAAATCTTTATAGTCCCTTTCTATTTTTTTCTTTTACTGAATTGTAGCTTATGTTTGAAGGCAGTGATTTCAGCTAAAAGATTGTTCATTTTTAACACATGGGACTCATGCTGATATTGTGTGCTAAGCTGTCTTTGCAAATGCTCCATATTTTCAGCCAGTTCATTTTCAGTTGGTCTGATAAAGTCTATGAGCAATTTTATGTAATTAAAATTAAGTTCTATATTCATAACTTGCCATTTCTTAAGAAGAGTAAGATAGCACTCACCATAACTCGGCATGCACAAAACTCAGTTGTTGTTGTTGTTGAGTCTTTCGGCTTTTCCCAGTTAGGGGTCGCCACAGTGGAACTCTGGTCCACTAATGATTGGCAGTATATTTTTACGTGCCGAGTTGCCAGCCCTGACGTACAACCTTCAACGGAGGTATGCCCATTCACGCATGTCTCCACACAGAAGACGCTCTGGCTGAGAATCGAACAGGACAACATTGTACTGTGAGGCGACAATGCTACCACAGCACCACCACCACAGACCACAATCCAATGGTGCAAGCAGGCTTAAAAATGATGATGGTGCCAGTGGAGCCATTTCAATTTGAAACATCCATTTTCCAGCTCTTTAAGATCTGCCAGGAACTTCGTATAATCCAGCGAATCCTGTATTTCATTGGTGTCGGCAGTTTTGGTTAAATTTAAATGTAACAATGGATTCTCCCCTCCTTGGGTCAGGTTCCATTCATTCACCGATGTTCTATTATAAATTCTCTGGGGAGCATAGTACAGTTTAAAATCTAATTTCTCCTCCATGCCTTCCATGTGTTCCGTGGTTGCAACCACAATGCAAAGTAAAAACAACACAGCGACACCCACAGGAACTATAAACTATAAAACTCGCCCTTAGAGGGCATAGGTTAGTTCATTGATTTGACTGGTTAATTTTAGTTTAAATATGGCTTTGTGATTTTATCATTTTAGATGTTTTCCGAAGAAGGACAAATTGTCTGAAAGCACTTGTCAGTTATTAAAGAAGTTTATGTTTTTATCTGTGGTAACCAGTTCTACGTTTTTTATTCTCACTGTGCTGTCTTTGCTGGACCAGTCTTTAGTTCCTGTGGGTGTCGCTCTGTTGTTTTCAATGTAGCAGAAGAGGGTTATGCCCCTGCATTGAGTATTTCTGTTATCTCACATCTACAAGTCAAATGGTTAAATCCATCAGTAATAGGTCAAAGGATGCCTTTTAGGCTAGCCACAGGTCACCTTTTTGCAGTCTGTAAGACACTGGGTGCAGTGCCAGGGCTTTGAGTCAGTCCATGTAGGACATGTTGTTTAAGCCTTTTAGTAAGTTATCTCTGTGCATTACATTTGTTACATGTTTTTGGACAGATAAGTTACAAAGGGGGCATTATACTCAATGAATGGCTTAATAAGGGCTAAATAAAGGGGGACAATAACATCCCTAGATCCAGATATAGTCTCTTTGTCTATAACCTGTGCAGTACAAAAGAACTTTGTTATGATGGTGGACACATTGTTTGAAAGTTAGGTCACCTTCCACATAATTTCCCAAATCCTGAACAAATGAGTGAACTCTTAGGGGTGTATTGTCAATGTGGTAAATTCCTGGGGCAGATAACCTCACAAAGGATGCAATAAGGTATTTTTTTTTGCCATTGAATTTCAGTCCATGATTTTGGCACCAGTTATTTATTTGGAATACACCTTCTTGCAGCGTAGCTAAGTCACTTGGGGAATCAATAATTGCTCCTAGCTTGTAGTCATCTGTAAACTTACTCAGCCAGAGCCCTTTAATAATAGCTTTTACTTCAGAGAAGTAGATGCCATCTAGAAGAGGTCCTGGTACAGAACCCTGGGGTCTCCACTACTGACTGTTCTCTTTGTGGAAGTAGCTTACCCTGTTTTTATTTCCTGTGTGCCATCTGTGAGACAGCCGGAAATCCAATGGGTGACACAAGGGTTTACTCCCAGTTTATTTAGCTGTTTTACTATGCTTGAGTGGGGAATTGTGTCAAAAGATTTGGCCAGGTCAAGACATGCGTTGTGTACCATTTTACCTTCATCCATTGCTTTGGTGATCTTTTCAAAAAAGTCCACAAGGTTAAGTAAGCATGAACTACCTTTGATGAACCCAAACTGAGAGAGAGAGACACAGTGTTTGGAGATTCCCTCTGTCTTTATTGTTTAGCTCCATAACAAGTCTTTCTATGACTTTGCATATGAGCCTAGTCAGACTTATGGATGTTTAATTGTTTGAGTCTGTGGAAGTTACAAAACCCGTATGGAAGTTGAGGTTAAACAGTGTTGTTAGGGAGTGGTAAAATCATGTCTCATGCTTTTTAAGATGCATCTAATGATATTGTCAGGACCCATCGATGCAGTATTTTTAGCTTTTAATAGTGCTTTTAGGACCTGGTCTTGTGCGATAACTGGAGGCGAAGCAGTTTCAGGTACATCTTCAAGGACAGATGGAGGGGGGGAAGGGGTAAAATTAGAGCTGAATTTGTCAGTCAGTACATTTGTTATCTCTTTAGACTTACAGTAAGCAACTTCATTTACAATCAGCTTTTGAGATTATAAACACAACTAAAAAAAGCCTTGTGGTTGTCTTTAGCTTGGGTAGCTATTTTAGTATCAAACTTGCCTTTGGTGGATTTTATAGGTAAGCTCCTGAGTTTGTTTATTTCAGTGACGAGGACTCTATTCTTCGTGGAGTTACTTTTCTTAATTTGGTCTAAATTCTCTTCCTTTTATTGTTAAGCTTCTTGATATTATGGTTCCACCTTGGGGATTTGTTTCTGGGGTTTGCCCTGTGGTTGATCCTACAGGGTACAGCTGCACCTCTGCAACTGGTTACATGCTGGTATAGTGTGGTAGTGTACATTTCCACATGTTCATTGGAGTTAACTGAGTTTGGTGGAGATTTCAAGCTACCAGTGTATCATTTAGGAGGAAGAGAAATTTCTAAAGGTACTTTAGGTGGATGGGCTCTCAGGTTTCAATTTTATTTTGAAGGAGACAGGTTTATCGTCAGACCTAATAAGTGATGATGATACATAAGGGATGGTGCAAGATGCCTCCATGTTAGTAAGGACAAGCTCCAGGATGTTGTTCTCCCTAGCCGGCATTCTGACTAATTGTTCTAGGCCATTTGTATTGACAAAGTCCAGGAATCTCTGTGGTTTTTCACTAGTGGTGGTGTAGGTTTCCCAGTCTATAGGTGGATAGTTTAGATCACCTAGGAAAATGGTATTGGGTTTAATACTGTTTCTAGTTCCTGTAGCTTGGCATTGTGGCTTTTTTTGGTAATAGATGGAGTTCTATAGCTCAGTAATATATGGTACTGGACCTTTCTGATGGTTACTTGGACATAAAGAAGCGCTAGTGAATCATGCTGCTTAACCAGCCTTGATGTGAGTCTCATCTAGATGTAGACTGAAACACCTCCAACTTTTTCTTTTATGTGAAACTACCTTACAAGAAGGGTCAAGAGCCCATACAAGACCCTGAACCAGACCTAATAAACTATTTCTGTACAGTGGAACTGGTGCAGGAGACGGCAAATGTTTAGTTTAGCTTTCTGTTTCTTTTAACAGGAAAGTTGGGACAAATAGGTTTACTAATAGCAGTAACAGTTACCACATGGATGGGGGCAACATTCTGGTTAAGAAGGAGTAACCTCCCTGCCCCTTATCCCAACATCAGCAAAACTGTCTGTCTCTTGTCCCCTGAATGGGACTGCAACAGCTACAGAGGACGTGGCTAGCCCCTGCTCAATAGTGGCTGCATGGACAACACCAGGGGGATCCAGGGAAAAAGATGAGTGGTTTGAGGAGCCAGCTTTCACCACAGCAGAATCAACAACCTGCAGTTGAGGTAAATTGCTATCCTGTTGTGGTGTTAAAGGCTGTTTAGATAGCGTTTTTCTTTTAGTGGCTGGACGAAGCACCAGCCATGGGACTGGTAGCTTGTTACACGGTCAAGCAAAAAATGCCACTTCCTTCCTAGGGAGGCTAGGTAGCACAAGTCAGTAAAAATAGAACGTTGTTTAACATTTTCCCACACAAAACACACTAAAAACTATTTCAATACACTTTGCCAGCTCAAAAAGTATAACAAACACAGTTTGCCACAGAAAAATAGTTTTAAATAGTTTTAAACAACTTTTAAACTGAAAACAATGAAAGCGTGCTCACATTTAAAAATGTGCTAAAGTTATACAACAGTTATCAAAAACACATTTATGTAGCTTAACAGGAAAATAAGTTTAAACAATAAAATATATAATGTGGAATGTTTTTCTTCAAAGTGAACTTACCTGTCCATCACAGGAACAGAATAATCCAACCATCAATCCTTGAAAGCCTGCACAGGATCACTCTCTTTACCTGCAGGAATGTTCAGTAGGGCTTGGTACCCAAGCCTGTCTTTTAATCATCTCAGCTCAAGCTGACTAATAGTTTGGATATTAAGAAGGTACCTCAAAGCTTTGGAAGCTGGCTAACTGTTGGCAGGATATAACCCATACAGCTAAGGCTACTACAGCAGTGATCAATACGATGAACATCAACATGTCCACTAGACTAAGGAGCTTATTTTTTTCCATTTCATGAACGGTGCCCAGTAGTGGTTGGGTGGTTTGCAACTCTTGTCCTTATTTGGCACAGCCTAAGCAAAGTTCACTCACCACTTCCTACAGTTCAAATTTGCTTGTTAGAACCTCATTATGACCACCTAAATATGTTTCTGTTGGGCTGTTTATAGCCCTCTCATGTTCAACCTTTCACTTCAGTAACCATTGTTACTGTAGCCTTCTTAGTCTTCTAGTGTCTGTCAACTGAATCTTAAGAGCTCTGTGTTGCTGCTGCACAGAAGTCCACCTTTTTCAGCTTGACAGTATCCATCAGTACTTGTGTCCACAGCGGCTCTTGGGGTACAACTTTGGCCAGTGTTGATCACTCTTCTTCCATTGTACCATATAACTGCTGCAGTGTGAGGTCTTATACATGATCCACTAGGATTCAGTAGTGTTGGCTTCTCTCACAGCATATTCAAAGTCTTATTAAGGGTGAGACTTAAAATAACCTCACACAAAAGAGTCCATTAGGTTTTCACAGGAGATCTTCACTTTTCATTTGAATTTCCCAAGTCTTTTGAGATAATGCTGTTTGGCAAATCAGACTCACCACAAAAAGATGATCCTTTAACAGTTTTGCCTTTAACTACACCCAAGTATCCAGACATATGGACTCATATCTGATGACATAACCACAAAGTCTATCATTGGTATTCAGCCCTTGATGTTCTTGTACCAAGTACACACATTAAGCATTGTTGTGTTTGAGCATGATGTTTGTTAATGTAGTCCATAGCTGACAAAGAAGTCCAATAACCAATAACAGGTCATTATCCAAGTTCAGTCCAGGAGGAAGGCTCTTCCTCCCAGTCATATTCCTATTGTTATGCCTGTCATTCCTTACGTGATCACTGAAGTCTCCAAGTAAGACTACAGAGTGAACAGGTGGCCTCATCTAGATTCACCTTTCTCCAGAAGGAAGACAATTCTGCATAGTTTTTTAGTGCAAAAGCATAAAATAGTTCCAGAAAATATATCCCAAAGGCTCACAGATGAATTACGGTAAAAATCCACTTGGAAAACTTCAACTGCACAACCCTCAATCAAGGGCACAATGGCATCCCAAACCCATCTGAGTTTTTTTTATGAGAAATAACTCTAAAATAAGAGGCTGGGGTGGTCCAGAGAAAGAGAGAGAAGGAGACCACCCATGCCTGAAAAGGATGATTTAGAAATTCAGAGTCCACAGAAGTGAGTCAGACTATATTGATATGGTAGTTTTACATTCCAGGCACCATCACAGGTCCTTACTTTAAGGAAGCGATGTTTTACACCTCTAAAGTCAGCTCTCACAGGCATCTACTTTGTCTGCATCCATTCTCCACATGCCTGCTACAGTGATGGCAATGTGCCAAAACCCCAGCCTCCCTTCACCTTCTTTATACTGCATTATCATTTCTTTTTTTTTAAGTTTTTGATTTTACATATTCCAACAATAATTCAACAATAAGGCAACAATTTTCAACAAAATAAAACAAAACTATATATAAAAGTCCATGACGAGAATTATATATACAAAACCATTAGTACTTTTCTAATAGATCATCAAATTTCTGCCAGGCTATGTATTGAAGAGTTACCTTTCTAGTTCTCATTTTTATGGTCAATAATTCATTTTACAAACAGATTTGGCTAGACAAATAAATTCACTAGTAAAAGAAAGAGTAGTTCTGCATTTCCAGATTTTAGTTATAACTTTCCTAGCTATAGCTAGGACAGACCAAGAGGTATTTGCGATATTGGAATAATGTCTGGGATTGGGGCATCGAACAAAATCAAGGAATTTGTAATAGTACAATTATTTGACCACAATGCTTGGCAAATGTTTCTAAAATCAGTCCAGAAAGATAACACTATTTTGCATTTTATGATCATATGAACCCAATCTGCATCTCCAGCATTTTATTTGTTTTCAGATTTTATATATACCAGCAATTTTGTGGGGTGTTAAAAAACTCTGGGTAAACATTTCCATGTACAACTTCTCCAGTATAGAGAGGACTTTGATTTTCCTGCAGATTTTAAGGATAGTTTCTTACTTTTCTCAAAAAATTCTTCTTTATTTATTTTTGTCGAGTAATTCCAGTATGACAATTCAGGAGAAACAAATTCATTTCTAATAATCTTATATGTGATTGACAAGTATGACCTTTAGATTGATTATTATTTATATTACAAAAGAAGTCTAGGATTTTTTGAATAGTTTTAGTTTGTATGTGTAATGCTATTTTAATTTTATCTTGAATATATGCCCTACATGGTTGTATATCTAACCAACTACTATTTTCCAGACTGTATCTAGCAATCAGATAATCAGCTGGCTGCATTTTATTCCCATTCAGAAATTCTTTAAGTCAAATATTTTCCTTATATTAAAATATATTAAGAATCCATTTGTGAAACTATAGGAACCAATATTATTACTAGATCTTTGAATATTCACATTCATAAATCTATTGAATATTAATAGAAGATGATTTATGAATGGGTAGACAGTAAACTTACATTTTTCATAAAACCCCAAAAATATATTGATCCCTAAATTTGTATGAGTTTCTATTATAAATGTGTTATTATCTAGTAGTATATTTTCATGTATTGATTTAAAACAGGAAGCATAAGACCAGTCAAACCACAGGAATATTACTTTAATAATTTCAGATTTAGAATATAAGTCAATATTGGGGAAACAAATGCCCCCCTCCTCCCAACTTTTGATGTGCCAGTCAAAGGGGATTCTTGCTTTTATGGGATACCATAAGAACTTTAGTAAAATAGAGTTTATTAAAAAAAAAACTTTTTCAGAAGGGGTAAGAATTAATGACTGACTAAAGAATAAGATTTTTGGTAAGATTATCATTTTGATCAACATAAGTCTATCCTCAAATATGAAAAATAATTTATTCCAATTGTCTGTTAATTTGGATAGTGTATCAGTTATGTTTTCATAATTAACCAAAATTGATTTTTTATTACTACATTCAGTAGTAATTTGTAAGTATTTTAACTGTAAATTATCCCAGCCAGATTTTTTGTAAGAGTTTAACTTAGTGGTTAACACTTTGTTTATAAGAAAGATTTTTGTTTTATTATTATTAAATTTCAGGCCTAAAATCTTTTCCAAATAGTCCATAGAGCTAACTTTATCATACAATGAGAGTTCAATATTACCAGTAGTGAGCAGAATGTCATCAGCAAAAAGTTGAATTTTAGAAGAAAAATTTTCATTTATTTTAAAACCCATAATGTTTATGTTGCATCTTATACAGTTAGCAAACTGCTTAATAATATAGCAAAGGGGATAAAGGGCATCCCTGTTTGGTACGTTTTAAGAAATCAAAGGAGGTAGATATAAAGTTGGCTATTTTGACAAAATAAATTGAGTTGTCATAAAGCTTTTTAATTAACATTATGAAATCAGTGAAAAAGTTATATTCACTTAGTACCAAGTATGACCAATTCCCACAGTTAAAAGCTTTATCCATATGTGAGCTTATCATTGATAACTCTTATTTTTGTTTGCCATAGCAGTCAAAGAAAAGAGTATTATTATATTATCTGGAACTTTCCTAGTAACTATAAACCCAGTCTGATCTTCGTTTACTAAACCAATGTGCATTTGATTTAATCTTTTTCCTAATATAGACATGAAAATCGTGATATAGGCCAATAAGAAGAACATAGAGCAGGGTAATTATCTGATTTTAAAATGGGTGTAATAAGAGAATATTTCCATGATGAGGGAATATTAGATGTACTCTTTTTAAATTATTAAATATTTTTATGACATAAACAATTAACAACACTTGAATAACAATAGAAATATATAACAATAATAAAAAAAATAATAAATAATACCTAAACACCCTCATAAAATCCTCCAAAGCTAGTTATGAAAACAAAATTGCCACTGATTTTAAAGACAACCACAACGGATTCTATAGCTATGTCAAGAATCTCAATGGAAACACTCAGATCTGCTCTGAGTTACAGCACAATGGCACTAACTATACAGAATCAACTGATATTGCCAACATCCTGGCAGATAGGTTCAGTGAACTTTACCCCCCTCACCCCCTAAAGGGCCCATCTCTATACCAGAAGAATGCAAAGTTCCTGTAATCATAGCCGCACAGGTAAAAAACACACTCTCCAAAGCCAGGAACACAGCATCCATGGGACCTGACAACATCCCAGGCTGTGTTCTACATGAACTACAGAATGAACTGGCACCTCACCTAAGCACCATCTTCAGTCATAGCCTCACCTCAGGCTTTGTGCCCATTGAATGGTGCACAGCAACGGTTATCCCACTCCACAAAGGGACAGCCACCATGGACCCCAGGAGCTACCGGCCCGTTAGCCTAAAGAGCCTGGACTACAAGGCCATGGAACGTATCATCATAGAACTTATAAACAAATATATTGGTAGACTCCAAACTCTGGACCCCACCCAGTTCAGGTTTTTAAAAGGCAGATCATGTCTCCTAAACTCAATTGACTTCTTTGAAGCAGTCACCAAAGCTGTAGACAAAGGTAAGGTGGTTCACACAGCCTATCTAGATCTCACCAAGGATTTTGACACCATCCCCCACTCTGGAATTATAGATAAACTTACTAAATTAGGTATAAATCCCTGTCACAAGATGGGTTGCCAACTGGCTCACTGACAGAACCCACACTGTGAAAGTAGCAGACTCCAAATCCAACTTCAGACCAGTGACAAGTGGAGTACCACAGGGTTCAGTCCTGGGTCCTCTCCTGTTTGGTATCTACTTTTCTGAAGTACAGGCTAACACAGAAGGTCTTTGGCTAATGAAGTTCGCAGATGACTGCAAACTAGGAGCCATAACTGAAACTCCTAATGATGTGGACATCCTACAAAAGGGCCGCACTGAGACAGATACCTGGGTGTCAAAGCCATGGCCTCAAGATCAATGCCAAAATGTGCATTATCATTCTCTTTGGTAAACACTCTGTACCCATGAGCTAACACATAGGTGGTAGTCTACTTAACACTAAAAGTGTGATAAGAGACCTTGGGACACAGGTGGAGAGTAGTTTCTCCTTTGATAATCACATAGCCACAGTAGTCAGGAAATCCTTCTATGTGGCACACCTCATCACAAAAGGTTTCTCATCCAGGAAAAAAGAGGTCATTGTTCCCCTCTACTCATAACTCATTAGACCCATTATAGAGTACAATGGCCCTTTTGGTATGTACCTCACAATGCATCTACAGCAACTGGAAAGGCCACAGAAATACCTCACAAAGAGGATTACTGGCCTCAAACAGATGCCCTATGCAGACCATCTCAAAAAAGTCCAGCTCTACTCTGTCACATATTGCCTACTCAGAGGCAATCTCTGCCTAACATACAAAGCTATGTCAAACCCAGAGCTGTTGGATATGCTGCACTTAAAGAAATCCCAATCTTTCTGAGCTACACACTCTAGGGACCTAAACCTTGCCATCACAATAAACAGAACATGCTGGAGGGATAGATTCCTGTCCTAGAGACTTCCCATACTCTGGAACAAACCACCTATCTATATCAAACAAAGCTCCTTATTAGCACTCTTCAAGAAAAATCTTGATGATTGAATGGGAAATAGAAAATACACCCTGGGGATCACCTCTGTGGCTCTGCTCGACAGGGGCACAGGAAAATAATTTTCTTGGGTGGCGAAAGCCATGGTACCTTTTTGGATAGGCTTGTATAGGCCCTAGGGCAGATAGCCTAGTACCTACCTATAAACCTACAAACTATTTACAAGAGTGTCTACTACATAGAATTCTAAAAGATTACAATATATTAACAAATATTCTAAAAAATGAACTATTTGTTTAACAGTTCTTTTAAAGTCTTCCAAAAATGATATGAGAAAGTGATTCTTTGAGTTCTTGACTTGATAGTCATGGGTTCCACATAACAAACCTCATCCATGATGTTAATAAACTCATTAAGGGAGGGTGCAGTATTGTTCTTCCAATTTCTTGTTATGACATTTCTTCCAATTGTTAGAGTGCTCCATAAAAGGGGATATTTCATTTTCACAACACACTTGTGAATTGGGATATTAAACAAAATCAATGATTTAGTTATAGAAAAAATATCAGAAAAAAAAGGGATTGAAGAAAGACATTAATTCCATCTCAATATGGTTTGAGTGTAACACAATCAAAAAAACATATGTTGCCAGCTGTCTTTGAGGTCAGACTTACATTTCCAACAAACTATTTTGATCTTAGACATTAATTCCATTCTATGTGATGTAAAATGAGATCTAGGCAAGAACTTCCATGAAAATAATCTCATTTAAGTGAACTTGTATTTTGTTTTGATGAGCAGAAAATAAGTTTTTTTTTATCCTCATCATTAGGAGAGCTATTATTTATAGAACTAAAATAATTCCAATAGCTTTCTTTACTAAATAACAGGTCATTTTTAATCACTTTATATATGTTAGATAAGAGAACTTTTCTAGTAATTTTCTGTAACTTAACTTAGGAATAGAGTCTCTTAATCTTGGTTGTATTAGATTAAGTCTACTTTCAGGAAATTGCCAACAAGTTTGCACATACAACCATATGTCTTCATCCAAATCAAATTATGAATTATATATTGAACAGTATGCAATTTTTCTTTGTCCATTAACTGAAACCAATGCATTAAATAATTTTCCTTAAAGATATTCATTATATGTAAATTTAGGGTGGAAATATTATTTTAAATAAAACTATTGGAAAAAAAAGAAAAAAAAAACATACTTTATACATTGGGTATCTATAAATAAAACTTCTCAAGTAATTCATTAAAATAAAAATGTATGACAAATTACTTATTAGACTAATTGTTTTTTTTAGGAAAGGGTCTTTTAATAACCAAAACAAGGAACTATTTGAAACTGAATAATAATTTGGGAATCTAGGACCAACAAAATTGAATGCTATGACTTTCTTGAAATTCCTTCCATTTATCAGAATAATATTCATTAGCCCAGAGAGCTACTGTTTTGATTATAGAATATAGAGAGTATAGCTCTAAGTCTGGCAAACTGAAACCCCCAGATGACCAGCCTCTAATATGATGATTTAAAGCTATTCTGGGTTTGTATGGAAACCAAAAAAAATTTAAAAATAAGAATTAAATTCTTTTACACAACTCTTAGGAGGAGAAAAAGATGATGACTGAATATTATATAGAATTTTGGGTAATATTATCATTTTAATTAAGGAGATTCTTTCATCCATTGTAAAAAAAACTTGTTCCACTTGTTTATGAGATTTTTATTGGAGGCTAAACTATTTTCATATTTCATAACTATTGTTTTATTAATGTTTTCAATATGATTATTCGTAAATAATTTAACTTCTTTTCTTGGACAATATATTTGTTAATATTTCCCCTATATCCTTTAGATTATACTTTACAGGTATTTTTTTTATTATTTTCATTAAATCTGAGGCCAGATATTTTTCTGAAAAGTTTCCATTAAATTAAAAACAGCATTGAGCAAATTATTCATTTAAAGTTATTAGAATATCATCTGTAAACAACTGAATTTTAGATTCTAAATTATTGCCTACTTGCATGCATTTAAGATATTAAGTTGTTTTTATTAAACTAACAAATGATTCTATAACTAAAGTAAAAAGTAAAGGTGAACGAGGGCATCATTGTTTGGTTCCTTTGAAAATTTTTATTGACTCAGAAGTATATGGGCCTATTTCAGCATAAGCAAGAGAGTTTTTATAAAGAAGATTAATAAGATGAATATAATTGCTTGGAAAAAAAAATCTCTTCAATAACCAAAGATAAGTAGTTCCAATTTACCAAGTCAAAAGCGCTATCTATAACTAAACTTACCAAGGTTAACTTCTCATTCCACTGTTTGCATAATCAATTACTGTTAATATTCTTTTATTGTTATCAGGGGAGTTTCTATTTAAGATAAAATCAGTTTGGTTATTATTGATCAATGACGGGAGAAATTGCTTTAGCTTATTAGCATGAATGGTCATAAATATTTTATAGTCTATATTTAATAAAGAAATTGGTCTATACAAAGAACACTTAACAGAGCCTTTATCTGTTTTTAAGATTGGAGAAATAAGAGAATATTTCCAAGAAGAGGGAGCATTTACTAATTCTATAGATAACTTGAAAACTTTAAGTAAAACATCTAGAGTATCTATATGCATTAATTTATACAATTCTGGTATAATACCATCATTACCAAGGGCCTTTATTGGATTTTAACTTATTGATTTGGGTCTTTTATTCAGACAGTGAAATAGGGTTGTCAATGTTTCATCTGGTCATCTGTTAATTTCTTCTTAATATTATTCTTTATAATTTCTTTTTTTTTTTTCTTGTGAAGCCAATATTGAATTATTGTTATAGCAACAACAACCAAAGAGAAAAATACCAGTGAGAAACAGCTCAACTTTCAAGAATTTAATAAACAAATAACTATCTCACATGTAAGAGATGTGAGGAATAAAAAGATGAATAGCCCCATTGCAGAACATTTTAATAATGAACATGATGGCAATTTAGAATGTATGATAGTTTCTATTTTAGAACATGTACCATTACATTTTAATAATGTTACTCTTCAAAAAAATGTGTTAAGACGAAAGGAGTCTGTATTGATTATGAAATATAACACTTTAAGTCCTTATGGACTCAATAAGGAATGTAATTGGCACAGTTTTATATGACTAGTGTAACTTTAAAGTTTTAAATTGTATAATTGAATAATTAATTGATTGTTCAAATGTATTAATTGGTTTTTTACTATATATATTACTCTAAATGTGTTTCTTGTTTTTTTCTACTCTGTAAAGGCTGTTGGCCGAGGCGCTAAGAGAAGTGAGATAGTTATTTGTTTATTAAATTCTTGAAAGTTGAGCTGTTTCTCACTGGCATTTTTCTCTTTGGTTGTTGTTGCTATATAACTTCAGTTCGTGGTGTTGTTGAAATAATTGAATTATTGTTGTTTAAGACATTAAAATGAACTTTAAATTCAGTCAAAATATCTTGCATGTCAGTGACCTTTTTCTTTCTTAGTGGAGTATATTTCTTTTATATGAGTAGATTTATTAAGTAATTTTGTTTTATTTTCCAATTTAAGCATAGATCTAGGATTAACAGAGAAGTTAACTAATTTAATTCTTTCAAGGTTAATCACAGTTTTATGAGTTAAAATGTCCAAGGATTTATCATTTAATTTATTTATCTGTTTCATCTGATTTGAGTTTAATTTCTATCTACGTTTAATTTGTCTATTTTTTTCTTGCAAGTCAGTCAAATCTTTATTCCATTGTTTTTTATTCAGAGCTGACCAATTTGTAATCTTACCATATAAACATGGGTTCCCTTTACTTTACCGAAACGACACTTCACCGACAAGCGGAAGACTGAGATGAAATGACCGACAGGTAAGTTGACCGAAATGGTGATTTGCCAACAGCTGAAAGACCGACAAGGGTAACGTGTGAGCACGACTCGGTAAGTGTGCGATAGTGACGGAGTTAGGAGCGGTCAGGTAAGTGTACGATATTGTGGGATTTTGGGTTAGGGTGTGGGAAAGGTGAGTGTGTGGTAGTGTCGGAGTTAGGGTTCGGGTAAGGTAAGTGTGTGATAGTGACGGACTGTAGTTTAGGGACGGGCTTTATGTTTTAGGGTGGGTTAAGTGAGTTAGGGTTAGGGTGCAGGTAGGTTAAGTGTGCGATAGTGACAGTCTTTAGGTGTAGGGGTGGGTTAAGTGAGTTAGGGTTAGGGTGCGGGTAGGGTAACTGTGCGGTAGTGTCGGACCTTAGGGTTAGGGTTTGGGTTAGGGTCAGTGGATATGTCATTGTGTGTCATGTGTAGTTTACGTTGTTTGTGTCAGTGTAATTGTGTTCGGTTTTGTGAGTTGTCGGTGTTGTGTGGTTTCGGTTATTTGGGGTCGGTGTTTTGTGTGTCGGTGAAGTGTTGTGTCGGTAATGTAAAGTAGACCCATAAACATGCCTTTAAAGCATCCCAGAAAAATATTTCAGGGATGTTCTTTCTATACTTAATTTCTATAAAGACCTACACTTCTTTTATAAGTCATTTGTTATAATAACTATATCTTTTCTGGCCTGAGTACTATGTCTATTTGAATAATGAGTAAACAGTAGTGAATCTGGGTCTGAGAAATCATATACATTTTTAATATGCATAATGTCTATACATTTAATTAATTCCTTAGCAGATGCAGTTATTTTTCTTTTTCTAGTAGCATTAGTGTCATCCTCCCTTAGAATACAATTAAAGTCTCCTGCCATTATAATACTACATTTTGAAATTTGAACAATCTGATCTAGATGCTAACAGTCCTGACGCCTATTCCAGGTATCCAATATAGATTCATAAAATCATATAATTTGCTATTAATTTCTAATGTTATTGAACAGAATAACCCTTTATCATCCTTATAAGAACTAATTATCTTGGGAATGGGTAAAATATTTTTCCAAAGAATAACTACCCTTCTCTTTTTCTGACTATAATGAGAACTAATTAAAACAGAATATGAATTAGTATTAGGTCTATATCAGCTTGCAACAAGTGTGTCTCATGAAGAAATATAATCTGAGAGTTAAACAGTTTTATAAATTTGTTTAAATTCTCCCTTTTACATCCATTGTTTAAACCATTAATGTTTAAAGAGATGCATTTAAGATAAGACATGTGTTATGTGACATAGAACTACATGAGATGATATTGTAAATTTCACATAGTAAGTATGGATCAGAATCACTTTCTGACATAAGGGCTATATATATATAAAAGGGAATAATCCTTGAACTGTATATATTCCACAGTGTAGATGAAAATAGTAGTAGCAGACACGCAGAAAAAGCAAATAATTACCATTGGTGATAAACCGAAAATTACAAAACCTTCTGAACACCACATGGTGTCTAAAACTCCCTGTTTGTACAGCTTGACTGCACAAACAATCCCTCTCATCAACAGAGAAAAACAAAGGTAAGAGAACATCCTCTGCTATTATCAGAATAAACAGAGATTTTACTATAACAAAAAAGAAAAAATATATAACAATAAATAGTGTGCCTCTCGTACATAACATTGTTTCCCAAAAATGCCAACACAGTATCTCTATATATGAGAGGTAGAGTAACTATATTTTAAAAATTGTGTCATTTAAATAATAATAAGACAAAAAAAGGAACAATAGCCCTTACAGGAACTTTTCTGTCAAAAAAATCCTGAATTATATTATTGAATACAATTAGTAATACATTAACAGTCTGCAACAAATCCTTTGCAGGTGAACACGCAAACCCCTAAAAACCTTATGAGCGTTTCAAGCTGATAAGATATTATTTACTATAAAAAAAAAACTTCCAATGTATGTAAAATCCAGGGGACAAAAGGACTTATTAAATAATTAAAACATATCCAGCCTTCTTTCCCTATAAGCAAGGATTCATCTCATTATATAAATACATTCCAATATGCCTTTTTTAATGGGTATAAATTGGAAGGAGAACCCATGGTGGTGGTGCTGCGGTAGCATTGTTGTCTCACAGTAAGACACTGTCTGGTTCGATTCTCAGCTAGAGTGTCTTCTGCGTGGAGACATGTGTGAATGGGCATACCTTCGTTGAAGGTTGTGTGTCAGGGCTGGTAACTCGGCACGTAAAAATCAACTACCAATCATTGGCAGACCGGAGTTCCACTGTGGCGACCCCTAACCGGGAAAAGCCGAAAGACGCAAACAAACATAAAGGAGAATTTAAAATAACTATTTCCAAGAAAAAACATACATGGTTTTTAAAAACAAAAAAAAAAATTTGATGACAGAAAATAGTTCAAGTGTTAAATACAGAAATAACTGAACCCAACATATTCTAAATTAGAAGAGGAAAAAAAAACATTAGCAATATTAAAAAAAAAGAAAGACATGGAAAAGTCATTAAATGATTCATCAGATACAGGCACTTATAATTATAAGACAGGCAAGTGCTAGTATATGTTTGCATAAAAGCATCTTGAATTGAAAGGTCCATGAAGTGAGAAATGATGCACTGTCTCTTAGAAATAATACCTGCCCCCTTTCTCCATTGAAGAGCAGAAATACCCAGTGTCAACTATAAATGCACTAAGCATACCGAATATCATGCAGACTCATCAAGAAAATCAAAGGAACCAAAACAAAGGGCAAGTGACAACATGCAAAGAATTCCTGACAAGTGAATCTTGCACATAAAAACATCTAAGCTCACCACCAACCAATGAAATCAAACAAACTGAACGCTGCATCTTACAAAATATCCCCATTCCCCATCCAGCACAAATCACAGAAACAGGAAGTGCAAAGGATCACTTTCTCACAACACTAAATAACCATTCATACATGCAAATAAACACTGGTAAAAAAAAAAAACAGAACTATGAAGAGGACCAAGCACATAAACACAAAGAACTACTCATAGGCATGACCAGTAATGTCACGGAAAACACTCAACTCAAACTCCAACACACATCTCAACAGGACAGGCACCACAGAAAAACTAAATAAATAAATACATACAGACATTGAACATCTGAGCAGGTCCAAACAGCCTCAAACATCAACTACAAAAACCATGTCATCAACCACCAAGACAAAAATTCCTTCCTAGAGGCATCAGTAGGAGGTAACTGCAGATGCACCTGGACGTATCACTCGGATGTAATGAGTTACCCAGAATAACACTCATGTCTTATATGTACAACATTTGTATAACAAACAGATTACCTGTACTTATTACACTTTGTAAAAAGGATATGAACTAGTACTTATATTAACATTTTGCCTATGTAAATTATTTATATTTCCACCACATTTACTACAAAAACCTCATATCTGATTACAAATTCTCATCTAATCTCTCATACAGAATAGAAACTGTGAAAACAGCCTGAATATATTTTGGCTATTTACATTCATATTCATTATCAAACAAGGCTGAATTATAAAACAGACTGCTAATGTCTGTATGTTATGCAGAAATATAAGTTATCTGAATGAAATTGTATTTTTCAACTTATATTATTCATTTCCTATATAAAACACATATCTGAGTCTTCTGCCTAATAAAGTGGTGCTACAGCATTATCTAGCATGAACAAATGCTTCAACTAGGAATAAAACTCATTAAAAACTTCAATATTACATTCAGAAAAAAAAAACAGTGTACCAGCTACAGAGGTAACAGGATACTCAGTAGTAATGTTGAAAACATTTAACACAAATTTCCACTAAACTATTAGTTGTACCTTTGCATATTGTGTTTAGGTTTAGTGAGAACACCTCTGTCTGTCCTACATCAAATATGTACCCTTTGTACATCATTTCACTTGTTCCCCCCTTCAATAACTAAACAGATGCTCTAGGTGTATACAGCTAAAATAAGCCATACAGACGTCTAATAAATTACTATTATATTAAATTGCACTACTTAAAGTCTGTCATTAATACTGGGAAATATCATTTTAAAAGCTAGAGCATTTAAAAGCTTGTTTTAACAATCCTTTTTTGTGTGTTCTGTAAGCTTGCTGCTTCTAAGGGTTTAAAAGCCATGTTATACTTCTTCTCTGACTTAGGATCTGTTCAGGAAGGATTCAGAGTGAAGCAGAGACACACATAAGCTTGAGGTGAGCTGAAAACATTCTCTAAACTCTTCTGAAGTAATTTGGTGGGGAAATAGACTGAAAAGAAAGTCTTTAAACACAGACGGCACATTCTGCAAGCCACATTTTAAATGATTTTTTTAACATCAAATAAGCAGGGAAAAGTTGTACAACCTTAATAACATCACTAGTAAGAAAAGGGGATTAAAAACATATCATTGCATACATTGTAACTATATCCCCCACTGTCAGTAACACTATATGTAAATACTTTAAATATTAAAAATTAAAACAATAAAGAGTTTTATCATTCCTTTCTACACATATACATTTCCCAACAGTCAAACCAGACCCCAACCAGACTCATTCTATTAAAGTTACTCAGTTACTAAATTATTATTGAAAAGGAATGTGTGAGAAGACAGAAAAGAAAGGAAACATAATAAAAATAAAAAAATGAAAACTGTTTTGAGTATGATATTTCCCATTAGATTTATAATATTTAGTTAAAATAAGCTTATTACTATATACTTTGCTCCTTCTAGCGGAAAACCTGCAATATTACAGTAACAGGGGGACTAGTAAACTGAAATTAATGTAATAAAAAAAGAAAAGTTTTACCTTTAGGTGATTTCATTTAAGAGATGTTTTAGAAACAGCCTATTTTAAGACAAATAAAATATAAATAACTAACAGGTCATTTTATTTGTCTCTGAGCTTTTTTGTTTTCTTTAACTGACCAATCATTCCTTGTAGCCTGTCTTTTTAAAAATTCATTCAGGTCCAAATCATCAGGTCCATATCATCAGTAAAATTAAGTAAATTATTTTTCTGGCTGAAGGAAAGTGCATCTTCTGAAGAATCAAATGTTTTTTCCCTCTCTGGCAAGAATAATCTTAGTCTTGCAGGGTAGATTAGGTGAATTTTTATTCTGTCTTTCTTCATAGGTTCATAGGTAGGTACTAGGCTATTGGCCCTAGGGCCTATGCAAGCTTAGCCAAAAAGGTACCCTGGCTTTCGCCACCCAAGAAAATTATTTTCCTGTGCCCCTGTCAAGCAGAACCACAGAAGTGATCACCTGGGTGAATTTCCTATTACCCATATAATCATCAAGATTTTTTTTGAAGAGTGCTAATGAGGAGCTCTGTTTGTCATAGATAGGCAGTCTGTTACAGAGTATGGGAAGTCTCTGGGACAGGAATCTATCCCTCCAGCATGTTCTGTTTATTGTGATGACAAGGTTTAGGTCCCTAGAGCATGTAGCTCGAAGGGATTGGGATTTCTTTAAGTGGAGCATGTCCAACTGCTTTGGGTTTGACATAGCTTTGTATGTTAGGCAGAGTTCGCCTCTGAGTAGGCGATAGGCGACGGAGTAAAGCTGGAGGTTTTTGAGACAGTCTACATAAGGCATCTGTTTGAGGCCAGTAATCCTCTTTGTGAGGTATTTTTGCGGCCTTTCCAGTTGTTGTAGATGTCTTGTGAGGTACATACCAAAAGGGGCGTTGTACTCTATAATGGGTCTAATGAGTGATGAGTAGAGGGGAACAATGACCTCTTTTTTTTCTGGATGAGAAACCTTTTGTGATGAGGTGTACCATGTAGAAGGATTTCCTGACCACTGTGGCGATGTGATTATCAAAGGAGAGACTACTGTCCACCTATGTCCCAAGGTCTAATCACACTTTCGGTGTTAAGTAGACTACCTCCTATGTGGTAGTTCATGGGTCTTTACCAAAGGGGATACAATGCACTTTTTGGCATTGAGGTTGAGACCATGTCTTTGACACCAGGCATCTGTCTCAGTGAGGCCCTTTTGTAGGATGTCCACATCGTTAGGAGTTTCGATTATGGCTCCTAGTTTGCAGTCATCTGTGAATTTAGTTAGCCAAAGACCTTCTGTGTTAGCCTGTACTTCAGAGAAGTAAATACCAAACAGGAAGAGGACCCAGGACTGAACCCTGTTGATTTTAACAGAGGAAAACACGTTTTTATTTTCAAAACCACCAGAGAGGAATAGTCATTGTCAAATCTAATGATGGAATCACCAAGTTTTATGGATGAAGCAGACCAGTCTGCTTTCAAAACAAGATCCTTAAATAAATTTAACTATTATAGATTTTGGATTTGAAAGTTTTTTGCTTGGTGTCACTACAGGCAAAGATCTATGAGCCTTCTCAATGCCAAATGACAGGGCTTAAGTAAGGTTAATGTTTTAGGGATTCAAGGGGATAATAAATTTACCATGTTATCTCCTTCTAGTTGCTCAAGGACTCCATAAATCTGAATGTTGTTCCTCCTTGCCCTATTCTCCAGGTTATCATTTTTTTCCAAGAACTTGTTTTGTTGAAGAATAAAAACCATATTATGTTATCCTTCTGAAAGTCTGCTGTCTATGTCAGTGATAGAATCCTCCATAGCAGATATCTGGGATTGCTGTTGTTTCACTACTTCCTTGATTAATTCAATCTGCTTTGTACAATCTTCTTTTATTTTGTTGACTTTGGAGTCCAGTTTATCTAGTTTTAAGGATAGGTCTTATATACTACAAAGAACAGACTGTAACTCTTTCTTCACTGAACTTTTTTGTTTGTGAAACTACTTTAGAGTGGTTCATCTTCCTTTGGCAAATCTTTATCTTGAAGTTTTGATTGGAAAATATTTGAAATGTAAATTATTTTTTTCCATCAAAATGTCCCAAGAAGTTTCCAACATGATATTCCAACTTATTTGAATAATTGTCCACAACCCCCAGCATTATAATTTCTGATGCAATGAGATAACATGACAAAACACCATATATTCACTATCATATGGTGCTTTTCACTGACCAGATAATCTTCAAATGCTTGCCGCCATGGTTTGATACCCAACAATTGTAAGACTAGATGTCTTATTTAGGTAGGTATTGTGTAAGCACTGGCACATGGATACAGTCAGGCATAAATGATGTATGCCATCATATATAGAGTAATGTTTGAGACACTTTAAGTATCCCACTGTAACTGAAGGCAATCTGAAAAGGTAACTGCATCTGTGTTTCATGTTTGCTCTGTTACGAGCTGTTTATTTAAATACTTCTGTTTGAGGATTTTAGCCAATGTACTGCAGCTTTACTTTTTAATATTTATGCTATACACCATAGCGTAAAAGCAGTTCTGGTTTGGGCTTGGTCTAGAAGAAAGAGGATAAAGTATAAATCACAAATTACTGGATGCACATGTATTCAATGGTATTTCAGCCTATTTCATTGTAGTGAAAGAGTGCCTTAATTTATAAGTGCCATTAAAATATAGCTTAGACTTTTTTACCACTGAAGTAGAAAGGGTAGTAATAATAAGTGTTGGGTGTGTTTGACTACTGATATGTGGAAAAATTAAGCAGTATTTCAGAAGAAAGCTTATGTGAACCTCTGAGCTGCAAAACTTACGTCACATTTAAATGGAATATTCATAGATATGATCTGGATTGGGGATTTTGTGCGCTGAATCAAGTATACAGTAAAACTGGCACAGAGATGTTGAAAGCAGTTTTAGTGTTGATAGTTAGAATGTGACCCAAAAATGTAATATTTTAAGAACAGCATGTTCCCTTTAATGTCAGCAAACTTTGTAACAAATCCACTTTATTTTGCTATCATTTTCTGACAATGCACAGCAATGTTAGTACTTAGTGCTTCATACATTAATCTACAGTAACTTCATATCCCATATACTCGACTTTTGTGTTTGTTTATATGGCCTGTTATAGTAGCAGCTGCACCATCTGTTGTTTCGCAAGCAGAAATGGAAAGCTACTAAGTAGAGAAAAGTCAAGTTCAGACAAATGCTTTGCGTTAGCTCCCTGTAATCTCCTGACAGTGGAAAGAAATGATGGAATTGAGATGGAGGGTGAGATAAGCTGATTACTTCATCTTATATCCGATCTCACTCAGCTCAGTGCCAACCACAACAGTTAAAATTTAGCATGAATACTCTGTAGCAGAAATCAACAATCAACTTCGCTAAGACCAGGCTCTTATCTGCTTGTTCTGCACCATTATAATATCTTAGATAATTAGAAGTTAGCAACATAACTCCTTACAAACAAGAGGTGCCACACTTTACTTAGCAAGAGATAAAATGCATGCTTCCTAGACGCTGTGTATAGCAGAAAGCTGTGAGCCATGAGCAAGAACTGGAGTTGTATCAGTATATCTTACTGAGTGCTACACAAAATGTCTTGGTTCATTTCTGTTGAAAATAGGAAGATTATTTCTCAGAGTAATACAGGAAATAAAGTAGGACCACACTGTGCTGCCCCCATCATACTTCAGGTTACATAGAGCCAGGCAGCTGTGAAAGTACCTGTATCCAAAACACTGCAACCCCTTATGCATGTGTCTGATTTCATCATGCAGGAATTGTACTCATCTGAGTCTACATTTAAGTACTGTCTGCATTTATCTATCTGCTACCTTTCAATGTCAAACAAGAAAAGCAAAACTGTTTGTTTAAATAAGGGAAAGTAAATGGTAGACCAAAGAAATGACAGGCTTTTAAAACACATAAAGCTCTGAAATACAGGACTATTATTTTCTGACCTAAACAAACAGCATTGCATATAGGGCTGAGGTTATGAGCTTCTAACAGGTTTCCTAGTATAGTTCTAGGATCAGTTCCCTCTGCCTCCACTGTCATACTGATTGTCCATAAAAAAGCCATCTAACTAGACCAATGTTCCTGAGCTATACTTACAAAGAGATAACTGTTCGAAGTTGTTACTAACAATTTCACAGAAAAAAGACATCTTCCACTCTCCTTAAGGTCCAGACAAATACTCATTAACAGTTCAGTCCTTCCCAGCGCTATGGCAAAGAAAGCACATAACACTTTTTGATTATTTTAGCATTAGTGCTCAACATTTCTCTGTGTACTCTGGTGTCCTCCAACATCTCAGTGATATTGTCTAGGGCAACAGTCTACTGAAATAAGAAGAAATTGCTCCTAGATATGTACCATGGAGCTTTATACCTTGAATATTCCTTTCAAATGAGGTATGGTGTCAGTGTCACTAACCCAGTTGCCCATATTCAATTAATTAATTTATTCCATGACGGTATAGTTGCACTGATCTGAGACTGAACTGGACAATCATTTACTAGGCTCATTAAACAGGTTTGTAGATAATTTCATCCTCACAACTAAGTATTAAACTATGTCACCATCAGGCAGTTTGTCACCTCCAAGGTGAAGCAAGCTTGTTAGCTTCCTGCAGCTGCAGGAAAAAGCTAGCAGTTTATCAGCTTGTCATCTATTTGCTGTTTCAGACACCTTGCACTAAATCTCTGTTGCACTCCAGCAGGCTCTGACAGGAGATACTGCTGTGTGCCAATAATGAATGCTGATGTCTCAGACTAAACATCTGGTTATCTTCAGTGTGTTATGGGTTCAGGCACATTCTCACAAAGCCTTCTTTATATGGTGTGAAAAGTGCTAACATTTTGTTACATTTAACCTTTGACAAGCATAGCCTGGGCTCTACCGATTGCCACCTTCAGCTTACTGCAGGCTTGGGCTGCTTCCCAGTTTCAGGGATGTTTCAGTCCTTGTCCGATTGAAATCTTTAGTTTGTACCATGTTCTGTTATGTTGTTACCTTTTGTAGAATGTATTGCAACTGCAGTCAGCACAAGACTCTGACAGACAATGTGCAATGCTCCCGTGTATAGTCTCAAAATGTACTGTATTGTGCAGAGTATCACAACCTGTAAATCCCCCATTAAAAGGAGGAGACACTCAAGCCACAGTGTCTGCACACAAAACAATGGAAAACAATCTGCTTAGTATATCAGAACATGCCCCCAAGCAACACTGACTTAACTCACCAAGTTGAACTGGGTAGGATTCAACACACTGAATAAAACTAAATTAAGTGTTCTTTACCCCTTGTACTCACCTCTGTGGGGCAAACCCCCCATAGCCCACAAACTTATATGCATTAACTCCACGGTCATACATCAAATAGCAAAATGTCCAAAAACAAAGCAATCATTGCAAATGCAAACTTAGAAACTGCACAGGCAATGATTTCCTGTAGAAATCAGTGAGTGGGGAGTTCAGTATTTAAGAGTAAGGATGGTTAGGACTTGAGGAAGCACAAGGAAACCAATATATATAATATACACGCGGAGTCGGTTCTGAATAGTATTATCAATAAAACTACAAAACAATTTACATTTTCAAATATATGCATCCCTAAAATAAGCACATTATTTAAGCTATTGGTAGGTTTGCTTTAGTTACAGTATTATATAACAATATAAAAATGCAATTTGGTGAGGTGGACATTGTGCTATAACGCAGCAGTAGCACAGATGCTAGCACCTCTTGCTAAGTTGACCCAAGATGGCAGAAAAGATAAAGCTAGCAGAGAATTGACATCCTGTGCTGTTGACTGCGTCTCACTAAGTTATGATTCAGTGCATGGATGTCAAACCAATGCATTCATTTTACAGGTGATACTTGGATATGTTGTTTTCACCTGCAGAGTCAACACTGCGCCACATATATGGAGAAACTGCATTCTAAAAACATTTCATGCATAATGGTGAAAAAAAATCAGATTTTGTTTGCACAATAGTGAACAAAACTCATGTTTTGCTTTCCAAACTGATATCTTTAAGTCTATGATTACATAAAAAGCAACAAGGAACTGAACTGCATTGAACTTGTGAAAGATGGACAGTAACAAACAGAATAAGAACTTTCTACACCCTGTGCTGTTCTTATAACATGAATGTCTTATGTAAATCTTTCCATGCTCCTCTAGAAGATGCTTCCTTCCTTTTACTCTGCAACATATACAAGCTGCAGTCATGATTTACATATGTTACTGCTGGTAATGGGCTATGCATCTTCTGAGGTGTGTCCTGAATTAACAAAAGTGGCATTATGCACACTTCAAATTCCAGGAATGAAATATACTGCTAAGCATTTCTAAAGTTCTGTAAATGATGTGTATTAGTCATTGCAAGTTCAAAGTCATCTTCATTAACTTTTTTTTAAACCATACCACTCATGCCAAGATTACAGAACACAGCATGTCATCCATTTAAATTCTTTCATTGCTTGGTAATCCCTGGATGTGTCAGGATGCACTAGCAAGCAGCAATAAGTAATTCTAAATCCACTAATCATGCTAAGGCAGCATCACTGTTTCACAGCAGCACCACTGGACAGCAACTCCTCTATTAGGTACATGAACTTAATTGGACACTTCCATTTTCAGACTGATGTGTTTTGACAGACACGTACTGACCAGTAACTGCAGTTATTGTTACTATTTTGTTGTTACTATTATTTAAAATATTACATGGATTAAACAGTTGTCTATCGTTATCTGCCATTAATATTATTATTATACTCAGGAAAGCTAAGCGGTGTACTATTGTTATTACTTGTAATTATTACTGCTTCTGTTGTTATTGTTAGTATTATTTTTATTACTCAAACTGAATAAACAAAGTACTAGTCATTATCTATAATTATTATTGCTGTTATTATTATTGTTATTATGACTAAGTGAGGCTAAACAGTATACTCCAGTCATCATCATCATCATCATCTGCAATTGTTGCTGCAGTTGCTATTGGTATTGCTATTATGATTATCAGTCAAGCAGACTGAACATCATACTGTAGTTACCTGTATTTATTATTATTATTATTGTTACCAACATAACTTAGACTAAGCACTATATTACATGTGTTATTATTATTACTGTTATGCAGAGAGACCAAGGAGTATGCTATAGTCATTATTTGTAATTATTACTGCTGTTTTTGTGTTATTATTACTATTATTATAATCATTGCACAGAGACACTATGCAGTGTATTATAGTTATCTGTTTTAGTAGTAATAGTACTAATGATTACAGAATTAGTATTATTATTACTCAGAGACTAAGCAGTGAAAAAGCAGCAAACTATATTATCCATTATTATTATTGTTATTATTATTATTATTATTATTATTATTAGCAGTATTAGTAGTAGCAGTAAAAGCAGTAGTAGTAGGGTGTAGTAGTAGCATTAGTGGTGGTAGCAGTAATAGTGTTAGTATTAGTAGTACTGGTAGCAACAGTAGTAGGTACTAGCAGTAGCAATAGTAGTAGCAGGGTATAGTAGTAGTAGAAGTATTACTTGTAGTAGTAGCAGTAGTAGAAGGGTCTAGCAGAAATAGTAGTACTAAGAGAGGCTAAAAACTGCACTATAGTTATTCTATGTTGTTAGTATTACTTTAAGTCTCCATTACAGCAGGTTGCAGCTAATGAGTAGAGCTGCAAACACCTAGTGAGGCACTGTTCTAAAGATTTTCTTAACTTTCAAATGTTATACCATGAGACTTCTGAAAATGTAGCTCACCAAAAACAGAAACTGAAGTTAGACCAACATCAGGGGCTGAAACTGTGAACAAGGTGAATTCATAGACATAACTGTAGCTTTTTCCTCATTACAAAATTGAATTTTGTATCCCATGTATCTAATGCTTTACCAAACCAGATCCACATCAACACATTATAAAAGTAAATGCAAGTACTATGGCTCCTGCAGCAGCCTCCTGTTACTGTGCCAGTTTAGTGCTCCTCTCCCCCAGTGCACACCACACACACACACACACACACACACACACACACACACACACACACACACACACACACACACACACACACACAAAAACACATCATATTACCAGGCTCAAATCTATAATGTTCACAAGCACATAAAACATAAATTTTATGCATGCGATGCTTCCAGTTTTGTGTGTTCAACAATCCCCTGCTTCACCACTACTTGCCACAGTAGTGTATGCACTAAATAAGCAATGCAGCTAATACAACCCCTTGAGTATTGTGATTGTGACACTCCTTTTGCCCTGTCCCTCCTGAGCTTGCATTATCCTCATTGAACATAAGTGCTGATCCTGCTCTACAAACTCAGTCAGCGGCCTGGTCAGCCTTTGTCAGTCTTAACCTCCTCCTTCTCTGTGATTGGTAGCCAATTCCTTATGTATGCACTAGCTACTGTACTCAGCTGACTAAGGCAGACTGGTTCTCACACATATCATCATCTGATTTTCCTTCATTTAATAGGATGAGTTGCTTTGGCTTTCAGACAGGCTTTTCTGAAACTTCATACCACACAACATCTGTTGGAAAATGTTCAGAAACCACAATGAATCTGAAAAGGCTTTGTTTCATGACAAGTTATAAATTTCTGGCACCTAAGCCCAAACCTTCAAGGTAATACACAATATTTACAAAACTGAGAAACAGTTTACTTCTACTATAAAAAGATTGTAAATATCAACAATTTAATTGGAAAAAAAGAGTTGTTAATTAAGGAACTAAGATAGAAACATGATATTTTAAAAATGCAGATCAAGACCAAAATATGGTAAAAAAATAAAAGTGTAGATATATATAGAAAAGTACTGAATGAGTAAATTTCCCCTAAAAAAATCTAACAGTTTTAAAATGAGATCAAAGGCATCTTTAATGCTGGGCTCAGAAATGAGTTTGTAACATCACAAAAATGTAATGATTTGATAAAAGCAAAAATCATGTAATGTTTAGAATACGCAGGTTACTCCCCAAAACTGAGAAGAAGACAGGCTTGTTAAGCATTTTCTTGCATTAGAAAGGTACTTGACTCACTCAAGCCTGAAACGCTTTTTTAATATATTTTGGCCCCGATTCTAAAAGATTTGCTCTCAGTGTTAGTGACCACTTACACTGAGAGAGGGTCTTTTGGAATCTTGTCTCCATTATAAGCCTAGTATAGATAATCCTTATGCCAAAATAAGTTGCTTAAACTGAGAACAGGTCTTTCGGAATCAGGGCAGACTTACACTGAGAGGAGCTCTTTTGGATTCTGGCCCTTTTAGTTGACATCCATGCCACTTTATGGCATCCAGAACTTTATTGGATCTAGCTTCTTTAACTAAATGACTTAACGTTAATAACAGGCAGAATTAGAAAGTGTAAGGAGTTATTAACAAAATGACAATAACTTTGTCAGTCTAGGATGTCCTGCAGTAGAGAAATTAATCTTTGCTTGCCACGTTATTCATATTTTCAGATTTTAACTTTACAAAAAATTATTTCAGGTTTATGTGCATTATAATATATTGCAGTGTATATGGAAAAACTATGAGATATATACATATATATATATATATATACACACACACACACACACACACACACACACACACACACACACACACACACACACACACACACACATGTGATACATATGGTACACACCACTTATCTAGTTATCTAGACCTGGCCAAAACTACTTCTTACTGATAACATTGCTATTTGTACAGTTTTAATAGTTTTTACTGTTCACAAAATATTTACATTTGTTTATCTTACTCTTTTTAAGTTTATTTTTCAGAAAATGCTCTGCTATTCGAAATATGTGTAGGCTGCTAGATGTGTGGCTTTCCACACCACATAGGTGTTAATGAGTTAATATACTTTTGTTAAGCACTTCTAAGCACTTTTAAGCGCTGGTCTTGCTTCAGTCCTGTCTTGAGGTGAATGTCTCTTTACATACATGTCTCATGCGCATAACAAGTTGGTTATGAACAGAGATCTAATCATAATCCTCTAAACCATCCCTGCTGTCTTCACTATGTTCATATATAGCTGTCTCATCCATGTAGTATTTATATTTTGTTAGGTTTATGAAATATGCTGGGAACGACTGGTTTTGCTCATTAATTCTGTCTTACTCTTGTTTGTAAAATGTTCCTATCTGTATTCAAAACAGCGCATATGGCGTGGAACTTTTTTGTATATGTATATATTTATCTATATTTTTTTTGATTGCCAAATGGTCTAAGGTTTATATATTTCTAGCCAAGTAGTATATTGTCTTGTATAAGATCACAGACTTAATAATCTCCTTAATAATCTGGTTAAATAGAGGTACTACATCATTATTAATTTTATTTAAAGTACATAAAGGTTATATTATTATGACAGCTACTAAGTAGGGCAGGACCAGCTCGAATGTCACACTGATGGGGGATGGGATGTGAATTTAACATGTATACCAATAACACTTTGTTTTACAGCACAATAAACCACTCCCTTGCCTGATAAAAAGTACATATATAGTTAGAAAACTTTTGAGAAAACTATTACTCTGTTATTTTTGTTTTACTTGGACTGTTTGTTTGTGTACATAATAAAGGATTTTCGACTGGAAACAGACTGCCTACCCTGCTTGGATTACTTTTGAATACTTAATAATTCTGTGCAATAATTCAAATTATATATTGTATATATTTTTATTATTTTTCTGACTTAGGATGAGTTTAAGTTCGCTACTTCTACTACCATTATCTGATCTGTTTAATATACAGTGATTAACTAGATATATATGGATTGAAAATTTTCCACACAGAGAAGTTTCTTACACTGCTTTGTTTTTAAAACATTTCCATGGTAACAGGATTACTACTGGCCAATAGCAGACTGTAGCCATGGAAAGAATTTCAGTGACTTATGAATCCTTCAAACACTGGATTCAACCCAGTTGGGTTTCATCAAGGGCAGGTCATGCGTACTCATCTGATCGACTTCTTCAAGAAAATCACCAAAACAATGGATGGGGCAAAATGGTGCATACTGTCTACCTTGACCTGGCCAAAGCATTTGACACAAATGCCCCACCTGGGCATTGTAGACAAACTCACAAAATTAGGTATAAATCCCTATGTCACCCACTGGATAGCCAACTGTTTTAAAGACAGGACCCAAGATGTTAGGAAGGAGAGATAGCCTCTACAAAAAAAGGTCAGTCATTACAACAGTTCCTCAAGGCTCAGTGCTGGAATCATAACTTTTTGACATTTACTTTTCTGATGTCAAGGCCAGCATCAAAAGCCTCTAGCTGACCAAGTTTGCAGAAGATTGCAAATTCGGTTCAGGCATAGAATCCCCCAAAGGCACACGTATCCTCCAAGAAGATCTGACACCAATAACTGGTGCTAGAGCAACTGTATAAAACTCATTGCCAATAAATGCATAATAGTATCCTTTGGAAATATGGCTACCCCTGGAAACTACCACATTGGTAATATGCCAGAAGAGTAGATGCAGTAGTTAGGATTTGTGAGCATATGTAGACAGTAACCATTCTATATTGTGTGTTTAAAAGCAAGGGTATGTCATCAAAATCCAAGGATGTCATTGTTTTGCTGTACTTGCCCCACGTCAGACCAATCATTGAGTACAATGCCCCCTTTTGTATGTACCGGAACAGGCATATGCAACCACTGGAGCATCCATAGATGCTCCTCACCACAAAGATACAGGGTGTAAACAACATGTCATGCGAAAACCACTTTAAAGCCCCATCCCTGTACTTTGTCTCCTACAGACCACTGAGGAGTAATCTATGCCTGGCCTACAAAGCATCCTCTGATCCCACTCTGATGAACGTGTTGCACATCCACAAAACAAACAGTATCAGAATTACCCAATCTAGGGACCTAAACCTCATCTGCAACATCAGCAGGACATGTTGGAGTAGGGTTGCCACTTTTTGTTGTGACTAAAACCAGAGTAAGGCCACACCCCTTGCATCACAAGTAACCCACCCATCCCCATCCTCTCTCTCGCCCACATTCTGCCCACTTTGTGACATCACTGTGACATCACCTGGTGGGGAACGCAATCTTTTTCCATTCCTGATGCCTGCTTTCAGCTGATTTACTATGCTTTTCTGTAAAAAAGCATAGTAAATCAGCCGATTTACAAACTCTGTTAGTCTGTTTCCTTTTTTTGAAACAGAATACCAGAGTTTGTACAGTGTTTTCCGGACTACTGAAGAATCAATTTGATTTCCAGATAGTCCAGACAAAAGATGGAGGGGTGGCAACCCTATGTTGGAGGGACAGGTATGTGTCTCAGAGACCACCAGTACTCAAGAACAGACTTCTCATCCATGTGAAGCAGAGTTCTTTCCTAACTCAATTCAAGTATAACTTGGATGAATGGATGGGGGATCAAAAATTTACCCCGGTTGATCACCTATGTTTCTGTTAGACAGATGAAGTTTTAAAAAGGTTTGAAATGAAACCACTTATTTTAAATGTTTTTAATTTTTTATTAAATGGAGTGTCCTTCATCTGTGTTTTGGAACTTTTTTCATTTTTTCCCAAGTTTGTCGTTTAGTATTCGCTTGTAGACCTGTCTATGAAATGACTTAGGGCTCCAAAACTTAAATATCCACTACCCTGATACTACCCCATCCCATATCTGAGGAATTAAAATATAATATTGTTATATCTGGGGTTGGGAGGGTGGCCTAATGGTTAAGGTGTTTGCCTTACAAACACAAGGTGCAGGGTTTGAGTCTCACAAGGAATAATTGGCTAAGCTTAAAATGGCTCACAAGGGCAGTTAGCTTAGTACTAATCTATGAACATATGAACCTATATTGTCATATCCTGAGTATTACTGGCTAGGCTTATAAGGGCTCTTGTGCTATTAGCCTAGTAATCACATATGAACCTATAAATCAATTATTTGTTTGTGTCTTTTGGCTTTTCCTGGTTAGGGGTCGCAACAGCGGAACTCCAGTCTGCTAATGATTGACAGTTGATTTTTACGTACCGGCTTGCCAGGCCTGACGCACAACCTTCAACGAAGGTATGCCCATTCACGCATGTCTCCACGCAGAAGACGCTCTAGCTGAGAATCGAACTGGACAGCATCTTACTGTGAGGCGACAACTAGTTCAAGGGTGTCAAACCTTGTCAGATGCACTTGAGAAGCATGGCTGGAATTAAAAAGGCCGCCCTAGGGCTATTAGCCTAATAATCACCTATGAACCTAATATGCCAGTGTTACACACACACCTAAATATGGTCTAAAGACAAAGAAGAGACTGTATCCCTGTAATGGATAATTTTTCCACTTTTCTTTCCATTTTTCTTCTTCTGTGAGTGATAATTTAGCAGCTGCCATTGTTTCTAAACATGATTATGTGTACGTACGGTCTGATTTTATTTAAGGGCATCACCACATTATATTAAGCCTTGAAGGCATCAGATGGTTCAATGAGTGGGTCATATAAAAGTCCTTTTGTTCTCCCTTTTGACAGTAGGGCCATCAAAGAGATATTTATAAAACATCGATCAATATTTTAGCATTTATGATTTCATGCTGAACTTATTGGGGATGTGCCTCAAAATGCTTACATTAAGAGACCTAATGTATAGATCCTGTTAGAAATCAATCACCATAGAAAATTTGGCATTAGTAACTGTAAAAAAAATGTAGGCATTGTAATCAGTGTTGTTTCATTACTGTATTTCAGCGTGGTGATATTTTTGATTGTATTTCTAGTTGGAGAAAAGCAGGAAAATATAATTGTTCTACTTTTGGAATTGTTTACCTAGTGTTGTATAATCCTAGGGCATTTTATACTGGGAAAACTGAAAATTATTTTTACAAGAAAATTTACCAGCATGTTTATTCTATTTCTAAAAATGTTCAGAAAAGTGCTCTCACTTGAGACAATCTAAAATGTAGAAATTATTATTGATTTTTATTTAATGTACTTGAAAACAGTCGAAGTTTCCTCATGAGAAGGTGATTGGAGAATCTTATTAGGACATAGAGAAACAATGTTGGCATGTTAGAACTGACACCATGAGATGGCCAGCTGGTTTCAATGAAGGCATTAGTATTTTGAATGTCTTTAAGTTTCGATCGGTAAAGTTGCAGACTTGATATGAATTTCAAAAGAGTGTTACATGTGGTTAATTTTTATATTTATTTCTTCAATATTTCATGTATACATATTTTATTTAATGGAGTTGTGTGATTGTAAGGATTACCAGGTGACTTGTTTTTGACATGTTATTTAAATGTGATTAAGAGTGTTTTAGGGTCTGATGGAGTCCGATACTTTAAATGGGTGAAAGTTATTAAGCTATTAACAAAGCAGTTAATATTTTGTAACAATGGTGCAGTTGTATTCTTTGATGTGAAGACATTTTTTCTCTGTTTTTTTTTTTTTTTGGTTTAGCCTTGCTGATGACCAATCTGATTTTTACTTGTAGAAAAATGATGCAAAAATGTTTACATTTATTCAGGATTTGCATTAAACTAAATGTGATATTTTACTTGCCAAGGAGTTCAAACTCAGAGTTGAGAAAGTCTTTGAATTGAGGAGTATTTCATCAAATGCAAACATGTGACTTTAGAAAAAGAAAATTATTTCTGTGTTCTCCTGTTATCTCCCAGGTTCTGCACATTATTATAGATTTATTGATGAGCGGTCTGATTTTATTATGCAAACTGTTGGACTTTAAAGAATAATTATTTCTGTACACTTCTTTTGACTTCCAGATTCTACCTGTTAATACAGATTTATTGATAAAAGATCTAATTTGTACGTAGTTCATGACAAAGTTAATTATTTTGGATGTAACTTTGAGTGGAGGACAGTGCTGTAAGATTGTTTCAAACTTTTTTAAAGCAACTTCTGTAAATATTTTACTTATTGGGACATGTTTTATAACCTCAGTTATTTAGGTATTATCAGGGGGTAGAAAAGGAAAGACAGTAGGAAATGACAAATGCATGACCACACATAAGAGAGAACAGTAACTGTGTCCACAATACTGTCTAGAGTAATTCTCAAAGTCAATGTTGTTTGCATCAGTAAAGACATGCTGTCCAGTGAAGTACTGGAACATGAGCCATGGTGTTTTGTGGTTTGATATTACAGGAAAGACACATCCAATCACATGGGGGCATTGAATATACACATTAGTGCCTAGATCAGCTACATTTTCTTACAATTAAGTTTTATAGCCAGGGAATCAATTGCAAGACAATTTTAAATGCAGAGGTTTTCCTTACAGCAACAGTGTATAAACAATGCTATTCTGTAAATGCTATTCACTTTGTTTCATTCTGCAAAGGTATTAAAGTTGACAACAGTATCTCTTAATTCAGCACTACTTTAGCTTAATGCCACTAATCACCTATATACACACCTTATTTTTTCTACTTCATTAAATAATTTCATCTCTCATGGGCTCTATCAGTTCTGAGGAGGGTGGTCTTCTCATGCAGCCTTAAAATCAACATTTGGAGCTCCACTTGACTTGGATAAGAAGTCTGTGTAGGCCCAAGAAATTAAATCACTTCAAAAGTAGTCATCATGCTACAGCTCTTTTGGATCAGTACCTATATGTTTGGACTATGAATAGCCTGTGTTGTTATACTTTTATCTGTGTATCTAGACTATGAATAACCTGTGTTGTTATCCTTTTATCTCTGTATCTAGTAATGGACGTTAGTCCTTTTTGGAGTACTTCAGTGAATTATCCATTCTTGTTTTGGTAAGGCTCTTGTCTTCCTTCCTAATGTGCATCTAGGTAGGATATCCAAATACTGCTATTTCCTTTCACCTCTCTTTGATGATGGTTCTGACTAGCCATCCATTTCAATGTATAGCTAAAGGCAGACATTCATCTTCTGACACAGCTTTTGTCATCTGGTTTTCCATTAAATAGCCAGTCTTCTTGTAGCTGGCATTAAACATCTTAGCAGACAATTGTTTCAAAATCAGTAAACATACCGTCATATTGTACTGTCTACTAAATCAACTATACACAGTAAAGGCCATGCTTATGTCACAATTTAGCCTGGTTTCCATTTATTATGTATACATACATACTTTCCAAAGGACAAAAACCTATTTAGCATCCTGCTCATATGCTCAAACTACTAGGTATGTACTGTCAGTTGAATAGGAGGTTTCCAAAGATCAGCATACTTGATCTCAAGTTCTACTTTATAAATAACATTGCACCACATGCACTGCATTTCAATACACTAACAGAAATGCACTTCATAAGCGGCAGTGGTTTGTTCATAAGTTCATAGGTTCATAGGATGATACTAGGCTATTGGCACGGAGGTCCTTATAAGCCTAGCCAAGAATTTTGCTCATGTTCCCTCAAAGTCAGCACCTGTTTCCCCTGTCCAGCAGGGACACAGGTGGGATCTCAGGGGTGTATTTTCTGTTTCCCATCCAGTTGTCCAGGTTTCTCTTAAAGAGGGCTAGAGAGGTACTCTGCTTGAAATGGAGAGGGAGTGTATCCCACAGATGGGGAGTCTTTGGGACACAAATCTATCCTGCCAGCAAGTTCTATTAATGTCACAGACCAGGTTAAGGTCTTGTGTGCAGGTTGTGCGAGTGGAGTTTGTCTTACGGATATGCCGCAACTCCATCAAGGCTGGGTCTGAAATGGCCTTGTATGCCAGACACAGGTCACCTCTGAGCAGTCTGTATGAGACAGAGTAGAATGATAGGGCTTTTAGCCTATCTGTATAGGATAGGTGTTTGACACCCTGGACTTTCCTGGTCAGGAACCTCTGTGGTCTCTCCAACTGATGCATGTGCTTGGCAAGGTACATGCCAAAGAGGGCATTGTACTCGATAATGTGTCTGATAAGGGAGGAGTACAGGGATGTTATGACCTCCTTGTTCCTGGATGAAATACCCTTACTTATGAGGTAGGCCATGTAGAAAGCCTTCTGTACAATGGAGGCAACATGGTGGTCAAAAGTCAGGTTGCTGTCAACCTGGGTGCCCAAGTCCCTCACGACTGACTGCATGCTTAGTACATTGTTATTAATGTGATAATTACTGGGGATGACATTTTCCCCAAAGGGGATTCAGGTTTATAGCTTTGATATTTCCTTGATTGTTTGGATAAACATTTTTGTAAATCCACTTATAACTTGAAAATATGAAGCAGATGAGAAGTACTTTCTCATCTGATTTATGAAGATTTAAACTCTTTTGAAGTAAAGTTAGATTAAGATCACTGGACATTTCTTTTTATTTATTTATATTTATTTATCCTAGTGTGTGAAAACTTTGGAATTCTTCTCAATAGCTATTAATTCCATACAGATAACTTCTGGCCGTTAAGAGTGTTCAGCCACAGCAATAGCAACTAAGAACAATAAGACTATAAGTGACCCTACTAATAATTATGGATACAGTTACATTCTGTTTATGGGAGTTCCAAAGTCTACAAACATGCCTGTAGTACTACATTTTGTACCATGTAGCACACCTTAAAACGTTTAATTTACTTGCTTCTTCCAAGCCACAACTGAAAGCTAAGAGTTGCAGGCTTCTTTTTCACATTCCTTAACTGTTCCTCTCAGGTACTGCCTAACACCCTAGTACATTACTTAGGAAGAATTACCTGTTATATGACTATTGTAACTTAGGAGGAATTACCTGGTATATGACTATTGTAACTTAAGAGGAATTACCTGGTATGTGACTACTGTAACTTAGGAGGAATTACCTGGTATATGACTACTGTAACTTAGGAGGAATTACCTATTATATGACTATTGTAACTTAGGAGGAATTACCTGTTATATGGCTATTGTAACTTAGGAGGAATTACCTGGTATATGACTATTGTAACTTAGGAGGAATTACCTGGTATATGACTGCTGTAACTTAGGAGGAATTACCTGGTATATGACTACTGTAACTTAGGAGGAATTACCTACTATATGACTATTGTAACTTAGGAGGAATTGCCTGTTATATGGCTATTGTAACTTAGGAGGAATTACCTGTTATATGACTATTGTAACTTAGGAGGAATTACCTGTTATATGACTATTGTAACTTAGGAGGAATTACCTGGTATATGACTATTGTAACTTAGGAGGAATTACCTAGTATATGACTATTGTAACTTAGGAGGAATTACCTGTTATATGACTATTGTAAATTAGGAGGAATTACCTGTTACATGACTATTGTAACTTAGGAGGAATTACCTGGTATATGACTACTGTAACTCAGGAGGAATTACTTGGTATATGACTATTGTAACTCAGGAGAAATTACTTGGTATATGACTATTGTAACTTAGGAGGAATTACCTATTATATGACTACTGTAACTTAGGAGGAATTACCTGATATATGACTATTGTAACTTAGGAGGAATTACCTGGTATGTGACTACTGTAACTCAGGAGGAATTACCTGGTATATGACTATTGTAACTTAGGAGGAATTACCTGGTATATGACTATTGTGTAACTTAGGAGGAATTACCTGGTATATCACTATTGTTTAATGTTTAATTTGTGAACACCAGTGTGCTAACACATGCAGCATAAACATTCAGATGTCAACAAAGGATCAACAAGGAAAGCTTCTCCATGTCTCCCATGCAGGGAAGTTCAGTCCCACCATCCCAAACCTTATTTCAATTGTCAAGGTTGCTACATATTTGAGAAAGAGACATTTTTGACCACAACAATCTTGGTCAACAAACCACTATCACTAACATCATAGATTGCGTTTTCTGATCACACAAGCATCACAGTACTGAGTGTTGAGAATTCACCTTTGACAAATAAGTGTACATTTCAAATTTCCACACTAGGCCCACACAGCATGGCTTCTCTGCAGAGTTTGCATGCCCTTGCTGTGTTCTCTTGGGTTTTCTCTGGGTGCTTCGGTCTCCTCCCACATTCCAAAGACATGCAGTAGGTAGTTTGGACACTCCAAAATGGCTGTAGGTGTGAGTGTGCATGACTGCTTGTCATACAACCACGGCAGGGCTAGCCACCCAGTGGTGTGAACACTAGCTCTATTTGAATATAACTGCTGAAGTTACATCTTGACCCATGTGCAAAAATGTGAAAAAGGAACTGCGGATGGATGGATGGATGGATGGATGGATGGATGGATGGATGGAGCCACATATCAGTGTTCCTTAATATGTGAATAACTGACCTCCCTTGATGCAAATGCAAGATATAACCAATCATACCTTTTAGGATACGCTTTTATGAAAATCCCATATTCTTGCAACAGAACTGGGACATTTCTTGTCTCCCTTAGTATGACTGTCACTGGCAGCTGTTCGTTTACCACTGTAAAAGAACATATCCAATGGGTCTGAAGTGATTTGGCTCTTTAGCTGGGCTACAGTCATTACTCCTTAGATTAAAATAGTCATTGTAATCAAGTTATACATCTCCAATGGGAATCCATTTTTACACAAATATTGATTAAAGTTTTCTATTCCCCAGATTAAGTTAATTTTTTTAACAAAATATGAAGCAAGTGCTACAAGTCTCTCCAAAGCATACTGAAGTGCATGGCATAGGTCACCACCTGTTCCATAAGGCATAGCATCTCATGTTAGCAAAATCACTTAAAGTACCTTGTCCAGATCTGTTATCTCTTTAGTCACCTAGAATGCTGACTCACATGTTTCTGTCCATTCCCATTCAGAGCCATCTAGGAACAAGTCATCTGACAAATCATCAAGAGGTTTAGTAAATTATTGCAGTAGCCATTCACCACTCATATAAATGACCATAGCTGTAGAAGACTGTGATGTTTAGGTGCCTTTAACATGGTCTCCATCCTGTCTTTCATTATGTCACCTATTATTGTCAATTACATGCACAGAATAAGAAATTTACCTATCGAAAAACTCATATTTGTTCCTGTTGGCTTGAAACCCTTCTCTTTTATACTGCCTATGACCATTCATAAACTGCTCAAATAATTTTCATTAACTCTGCCTGCCAACATGATATCAGCAAGGTAACCCTGCATATACAGAATTTCCTAAGTGTGTGATCATTTGCCATCTTCAAAATGACTGATACTAATTACAGTTTCAAAACAAGTCTTTGTTTATGTTAATGGCAAACAATTGCTTACTTGATTCTTCCATTTTCAGCTGTAAGTATGCTAGCTGTTATGGCAATGCCATCTAGTTCTGTGATCTCATTCTGATTAACTTGTGATTTGAAACAAAGGACAGCTGTGAACGAAATATCCCTTTACCCCTGACATTCAGTAATCCTGGAGTTGATTATATTTGAAACAGTGATGCAACCAACTACATAAATGGTGTCCATAGACTCTGCCTCATGGTGATTTGATGTTTCAGTTCAATACACTTTTCATCACCTTGTTCCAGTTTCAGACTTCAGTCCACCTTGTTTCAATAAACAATGTGATTTTGAGAAATTCATAAAAAAGTTTATACTGTTATGGTTTAAAATATCTTACTCATTTTTGCCACAGACAGTATTCCAATATTTCATAGCTTCAGCAACCCCAGTTACACTTTAGGTCTGACTGTATATGATAACTATGGATGTTTGTGTATTCAGAACAACTATTCTCTTCCAGCTCAGACTTTGCTTTCATGCTTTTCACTGTCCCTATTACTGTGGCCATACCATGTTTTATTGTTGATAATTGTGATAGCTTCCTTAACATGGTTTTATTACCTCCATTTTCTGATGATGTACTCAGTTTTTTAAAAGAGCATATCCATTCATAAACTTCATGCTTTTCAATGTCCCTATTACCTTGGCCATACCATATTTTGCTGATAATGTCAGTTATGATAGCCTCATTACCATGGTTCTATCTCCACTTTCTGATGGCATATTCAGTTTCCTAAAAGAACACCAGTTCACAACATATCCATTTTCTCCAATGAAATGGTCAATAGCATTCTTTACAGAAATAAATCTTGCATCTGAGTTTTAATTACCATTTATAACCAGCATTTGCCTTTAATTGCACTTTTAGCATTTTCAGTTTTATGTCCAAAATAATTTCCTTATCACTAGAGACTAAAATAATGGATAATGCTGTCCCCATATCCAATTCTACCATCAGTTTCAATCCTCTTGCTTCCAGGGTGGTATATACTTCTGTGGTCATTTTCACTTTTCAGTTATTCTACAGAATTCTAAACAGAATACTTCCTCCTACGTATATTTTATATCACTTTTGCACTTCCACTGAATTAGTTAAAGTGTCTCATTTGCCCAGATTATGCAGATGGTATATTGTACGTTTACTACACATGCTGATTTTACCACCCCTCTGTGTATACATTCATTAAATATGGGATTTCTTATGGCATTCCCTACAGTCTTTCAATTAAATTTGAGCCCCTAGCATTATGTAATGTTACTCCACAATGAAAATATGTGTGTTTCTGTAAATTTGAGCATGCATGTATTTTATTGGTATGTGCACTCAGTTACATCTTGAAGAAACTCAGTAACATCTCTTGCAAATGTATCTGTACTCACTCAAAGTTCTCTGCCTTATCTAGTATTATGTCTTTCTTTGACAGTAGCCCTTTTCATGTATTTTAAGATGTGTGACACACATCTGTCTTGTAATGCTTCAGTTAATCCCCCTTCCCATCTGGAAATGCCCGCCCTACTATTGTACTCAGTTCTGGCACACAGTCAATATATGCTTTCTTTTCTACTTTATTTCCTTCTGTGAAATCAGTATTATTCTGCAATCACTAATACCTTGTGCTTCAGATAATTCTACACAGTTTCTGTAATCTCTGTGAGAAATTTTGATTTAAGCTTTTCTAGTGCCAGTAAATGACAACCCATATGTTTTGGCTCTAGATGCATTAGGTAGCACTAAATACTTCTGTTCACCTTCAGTATTCTTAATTTCACAACCACTTTTCTTTTTTTTTTTTTTTTTTTTTTGAGATTATTTTCTTGATGCAATACTTGAATAATGCTTATTCAATGGCCTTTTTATAACATTATTCAATCTCTTCCTTATACTATAGTCACCAGATGTCATTTCTTAGCCATTCAGTGACAAACCATTTTTTGTGTTTGTGATGGAAATTAAACTGTGTGTACAAATAAAAAAAAGTCACAACAACAATTTCTCAGTATAGTTGATAAGTTGATTATTTGTTCACATATCAGAAAATAATCTATAAATGATATTTTGCTGTTTAAGGCTCATTTGATATAAGCTGTTACACACCAAGTGTGTAGCCAGAGAATACAGTTTCGTAAACGTGTGATCTTACTATTTCTCCCCAACAAACCTGTCATTTGAAATATTGAAACATCCTCCCCTCGTTTAATAAATGCTTGCATCACTTTCCCTCTAAAACTATTACACATATTTTTTCAATCTATGGAACTCTTTTGCAGGCATTAGTTTAGACAGTTTGGACATAGTATGGCATAAATAAAATATGGTTTCTCAAACTAATGTACAGAAAATTGCACTCAGTTGAGTACAAAGAGTATGCCTAGCTACACCCTTGCTACATGCTAACTTACCACACTACTGACTGTGACAATTTTTCACCAAATTTGATGCATTGAGACACCTGAAATAAGTAGAGCTTGTGTTCTTACAGAGTTTATTGTAACAGTTGTACACTATTTTGGTGATTATTGTTAAGCTAGCTAAGAATTGCTTTGATTTGTACAAATCTCATTAAATTCTATGATGAAGTTACAAGATTCACTTATTCCAGCATAACGCCAGATATCACCTCATCAGGAAAATGCACAACATAATTCTATGTCAATTTAGATAAATGTATAGAACTGAGAGTACCTATGAGTACCTCGTACCACATCTCAATACAATTGGAAATTTAAAAGCAAACCACCCTGATGGTCCAACAACATAAATAAATTTGTCAGCAAAAGTAAACCAAAAAAGCTATTTAAAGTATTTAGCAGGTCTAAGGGTCCTCAGAGTAAAGGATAACAGTAGAAATGTGTCTAAAAACTTGAAAAGAACTTAAAAAATGAAAAAGAACTATTATGAATATTGGAACAGCCCATGAACTGAGGTTAGCATCAGACGCTAAGGACAGCTACAATATCTTCTTTAGTTATATTAGGAAACTAAGAAAGAACACTCAACATTGCTCAAAATGTGTTCAAGATGGTACCACCTATTCTGGCCTGGAAGACATTGTCAACAAGCTACTTAACAGATTCAGTGCCATCTTCTCCCTGGAAATGACTATTCAAAGCCACTTGTCCCTGAAGCCCTAAGACCCACATCAATACCTAGGATCATATCCTAAAGGTGCTGGCTAAGACTAAAAAGACTTCTCCATGGGACATGATAATACACCTGGCTATTTAGTAAACAGTAACAAGGAGGCCCTCATGCAGCTACTCCTTAATCTATTTAACATGAGTTCACCCACTGACTTTGTTGCTGAAGTTTGACACATAGGAGTCTTGATGGCATTCCACAAGTGTGACCCCACCACTGACCCCAAGAATTACAGGTCCATCAGCCTGACAAGTGTCATGTGCAAACCTGGGGAGCACATTATAACTAATTTGATTAGCTAGAACATTAAAAATCCACAGGATAGACCCACAGCAGCTTGGCTCTGTTAAAGATAGATCCTGTCTAATGAATCCGGTTAACTTTTTTGAAAAAATAACAGAAGCTGTTGGCAGCAGCCATACTGTACACATGGTATACCTGGACCTGGCCAAGGCCTTTGATACTATATCCCATGACAGCATACAAGTTAACAAGTAAATTGCATTATAAATAAATCCCTATATGGTAATAGGGATAGAAAACTGGCTTAGGAACAGAACCCAGGCTGTGTAGGTAGCAGGTGCCTCACTGGAGAGTATGAAGACAACCAGTGGTGCTCCTCAGGGTTCTGTGCTGGGACTCCTTTCCTTTGGCATTTACTTTTCTGACCACCAGACCACAAGCCAGGACTTCTGGCTGAGCAAGCTTTCATAGGACTGCAAGCTGGGAGTCATTCACAAGGCACCCTCTGACACCCAAGCCTTACAACACAAACTTGCACTTGTAAACACCTGGAGTGATAACGAGGGGTTTAAATTAATTGCTAGAAAGTGTAATATAGTCACATTTGGTAAACCATACCTCCCTGCAGCATATAGACAATACCCCACAACAAAATGAGAAGATTGTTAGAGACCTCGGTGCATGAGTTGATAATTCCCTCTCCTTTGAACATCACATATTGACAGCAATTAGGAATTCCTTCTGCTTAGCACAGCTGATCATTAAAAAACATCTTCCAGATCCAAAGGCCATTGTCCCATTGTATTCATCATTGATTAGGCCAATTATTGAATATGATACCCCCTTTGGGATATACCTCAACATACACATCAAACTACTAGAAAGGCCACAGTGTTCCTAACTAAGAAGTCAATGACTTAAAAACCCTAAAATACCAGAAAAGACTGAAAGTATTATTCCATCATTCAGTATCTTATAGACTCCTGAGAGGAGATGTATGCCTTACCTTCCAATCCAAAAAGGAACCAGTTCTCTGGATCTTTTGTATCTCCACAAAACAAATAGTCCCACAAATACTAGAACCACGGATCTAAATCCTCACCATCAGAAAAAATATAACAAGGGAGAACAACAAATGCATTGCTCTGTGCCTTCCTCACAACTGGGAGACTCCCAATGCAAACTAAGCAGTGTTATAGATTGTCTTCCATCAAACAGGAAACTGGATGATTGGATGGGTATTCACAAATTGACCCCTGGCTTTACTGGTATGGTCCTCATTGAGATAGGAGGTTCAATCTGCGGGTGGGTACTACCAA